>NC_087065.1:6824891-6966437 GCF_963678635.1 Symsagittifera roscoffensis | reverse complement strand
AGTAATTCCTTCTACTTCCCTTAAAGCTGTCCCTTTTGCCGCGATAATTTAAATTAATAGTCCTAATTCTTGAACTTTTCTTTTTCGTCCTAGTTTCATGTGGATATCATTTCCTGCTTTCTTTCTTTTTTTCTTCAAAGATTTGTCATGCTATTTAATGTTTGTTATTGAAAACCGCCAAGGATTTCACACATTTGTTTGAATTAACACTTAGTTTTTGTCAACTAGTTTATTTGCCTGAAGCTATTTATGTTAAAACAGTGATTGAGCCCAATACGAGTGTTTTATTAGTTGTAAATTGGTATAAAACAAAACCTGTACAAGTCGAAGTATAAAAAAGACGAACAGTAAAAATCATCTGAAAATATATGTTTCAGAATTTAATGTTTATTGTTTTGGTTTTCTTTGCGCTGTTTTTTAGATGGTCGTTCTTTTGTAGCTTCAGGTAAAATAAATGGTTTATTTATAGGGGGACGTTCACGGACTCGGCTACTAGAAACTTCTTCTTCTTGCAGCTCTGTTTCTGAGTAGGGCCGCTGAAAAAATCCCCAATCAGGTGGTTGAAAATCGGGAGAACTGCTATCACTTTCATTGTATGAGTTGCCCACTCGGTGTCCCTGTAAATGTCTTCTAGGAAAGCATTTTTTTCGGCGGCTTTATGGCCAAAGGGTACTGTCAAAATTCCGTCAAAAAGGAGAAAACGTTTTGAGTCGAATGGTGATAATGCAAGTTTGTTTTGTTTCACTGTCATATTGGTGTGACCTTTCGAAACTATATTATAGTTATACACTCTCATTTTTTTTTCCAGCGAATAATGTGTCCCTGAAGGTTTGATGGACCAGTTCTCTCTGTGCACTCCGTATTATTCTTTTAACACTCAATTTTTGAGTGCCTTCAAAGAAGAAGCAAAATTTTTAATCTTTTCTACAATGCAGGGGATAGTTTCATTTCACTTCAGCAACTCAGTTTATACCGAACAAATTTTGATTCCTTTTACAAAAAAAGAGCAGAAGACTCTAATTTATGATTAAAAAAGAGGAAAAGAAAGAGAAGAAAAATGTTGTCAGATAAATCAACGTTTAGGCAACATTGTATATTGTTGCCTAAATCTGCTAAATGCCCATGAACAAATTAAGGGGAAACAGAGGTTGGTGGTGGTAATTTTGTTCTGTAAAAGGAAGGAATGGGGGTGGAAGGGTTGCTTAAATTTTATTTACCATTAAGGACGACCGAATATAGTTTTGATTTTAGGGCGATGAATTCTCTGATCGGCTGCCCACCAGTCTCGTCTTTGAACTTCAGCACAACTTTCATGTTGGTATCTTCGAACATGAAATGATCCTCATCGTAATTTAAAAAGTCGAAATCAGCTTTTATTTTCTCCAAGTCTCGGTAAACGTCATCAGTTTTTATGGCATTAAAAAACTATCCGTGTCGGAGTAAAGGAGTTCCAGGTTTAGATTTGGTCCATTTTTTGATAAAGAAACTGAAACATGAAACGCTTGGCGAGGTCTAGGATGGTCAAACCAACTATCATAGGTTTGTCTCACAATATTTTTATTACCGAAAAGCTGAATGTGGCTTATTGATTGTCAATGATTTGAAAGCTTTTCATTGTGCTCAGAGTTTCTTTTTTTTGGTAAAACTCTTTCTCATTCCTTACAATATCCAGCTTCTTTCTTCTTAATTCAGACTCCATTGTCTTACCGAAAGCTGAATAAACAATTAGCTTGTAGAAATTCTCCTGGAATTTATTTACCGCAGTTTTCCGTAGGCGGTCGTTGAGATCTACAAAGGGTGCCATCCAGTGACTTTGGCGGAACTGAAGACCTTTTCCGAGGTGAGTTACTTTCAATCCCAGCTCGTGGTAGAACTTTAGGGTAACGTAATGCAAAACATAACCTTCTTAAGGATGCAAGGTCTGCGAGGGCTTTGGCACTTTCGGCAGTGTGGTGAATCCCAGTTCTCCCAACATGTCGACTTGCTCGTTGCTTATTGCACCAAAGTCCACTACTTCACGAGAGGGGGCAAAGGGGGTAATCAGAAAAAAAAGTCGTGAAGTTCTTCGGGTATGGTTAATTTGACTTCAACTATATAACCCCACTCTGAGGTTTCGCTGGTGAGCAGTATATCTGCCAGACTTTTTTCAACTATTGAAAAATCGTTTAATGGCAAAGGGCAGTGTTTCATTATCCCCCCGTATAAATTGTTTGCATCAATATTGATGATGTAGCTTGATAGTTCTGAGGGCCAAAATTCGTCGAGGTATTTATTGTTTGCTCTAAGTAAAATCGACGCGCGTAAGCCGACGACATGCCTCAAAAATGTCTTTCGCTGCACAAGGTCCAGATAACCACGGTCCGTTAAGAGTTTCAGTTCGGGCTTACAAACTTTTAGAATGGCGTCCCCATATAGATTACTTGCCGTGAAGTAAAAGGCGCAATCCATCCCGTATGTTTGATAGAAACTTCACGAAAAGCTTTGAAAACGGAAGAAAGTAAAAACGCATCTGTAGTCAAGTACAAGTCATGGTAACCACCAAGTGAACCACACTTCAGTTCTGTGAAAACTTTTAGGCCATGATTGTACTCGCTTCTTGAAACACTCACATCCCATCCTGTTAGACTAATTTTTCACATTGCTCTTGGAGAAGGCAAGTTTCTCGGAATTTTTCAAAAGAAATGAAATATGAGTAGGGGTAATGCCATTTCTGTTTCAACATACTGACTTTTTCAGGTGAGTGGCCGAGTTTTTCAAAATAGTTCTCCAGTAGAAAAAACTTTTCGTTGGGCAAATTATCGACAAATTTTGCCAACGGTGCTAGCATGAACCTATACGAATCGATGAATCTAAGATTTTTGTAGAGTTTTTTGATTTTTCCGTTTTTGTCCGTGTACGTTTTTATATATACTGAGATTGTCAAGGATATGTATTTTTCATCAGATGCGGGTATTACAGAAAAAGTGTTAGCCGAATCGATTTTTGCCAGCGTTTCGATTATAAAAGGTAAATCATAATTTGACAAATTATGAGCTAGCACTGGAATGCAATTTGTTGTTTTTCTATTAACGTTACACTCATTGTATGCCCAACCCAGGAACTTGTTGGTGTAATGGCAATTATCAAGTACCACTTGATCATTGTCGGAAAAATCGTTCTCGCATTTCCAACAAACCTTATCATCTTCCCGTTCCTGGTCTGTTATACCGGTGAAAGTTTAATATTTTCTTTTTTTTTCTAGGTAAATTTGTCCCGCTAACGACTCAAGGGAGCTAATTAGCTCTTCTATCACTTTCGGTCCTCTTTAAAGCTCAAATTTTAACAGGTATTTTTCCCAAGTTCGATTAATACTAATGCGTAGCCGCATGGTTGATCGATTTCAATTGTTTGCGTGCTGGACTTTTGCGGGTCAGGTTGCGTTCCGTATACTGGTAAGAGCAGTGACTCCAAATCAAAGTAGATTACTCTGGGTACGTAGCAACGAGCTGTTAAGTTTTTGAACTTGTGGTCATATTTTCCCTGCTTGGGCATTTATTTGACGACATCTTCGTCTTGGTAGCACAGTTCATTATGTCTTCTCAGAGTTTCGAATGAAGCGCATGTGTGGAGACATTTGCGGCAAATCCCAGATTGGAATCGGCGCACTTTGTGCCGCACAACTTCGACCAGTTTTTGCAGATCACTTATCAACACATAGTGATTTTTTGATCCATCTGTCCGCAGCAACAAGTCCACAATCAGGCTAGTAGTGAATCTGCTCCACACTCTTATGGGCAACAATTCGCCATCGTTGAAACTGAACAGAAAAATAAATTTTATACCCAATTCTGGAATGAAATATAGAGGGTGTTTGGATGGGTGAAGAAATTTAATGAGGGAATGTTAAAATTTTTAAAAGGCAAGTACAATTTGCTTACCAAAAGACGTTGACTTGACAACTGTTCAGCTTTTCAAACCTATTGGCATTTCGTATTCCCCGTTGATTTTCATATTTCTTTCTTTCTCGAGATCGTAGGTTGAGACATTACTTTTCTCCAGCCACCGTCTAGATGTGGGGTAGAGGGTCCGCTCATTCACGTTGTGATATGCGGCAACAAAACAGTAGAGAAAGCAACGGTCATCACCTTTAGTGTTGATTTTTGCGAGCAGAGTAGAAGCGTCGCTGAGTGCATCAGGTAGCTCGAGGTAGGATCCTGCTCTTTTTGGCGAGAAAGCAGCGAAAATAATTTGCAATTATTCAGTTCTGTCGATAATCCATCCGCTAGCACGAGAAGAGAACGAATTGACTTGGTTGACCATATGTTCAATCAGTTCCAAGAATTGATCCCCAGCTATTCCCTCGAAGTACACTGTCAATGTCTTTGTGTTCAGAAAAAGCATGGTCCTTTCGATTTTGATCATTCCCACTTCCACGTGGAATTGCACCTTGTTCAGACCCTCTTTGACCCTTTCCAGTATGAGAGCATCTAATTCCTCCTTGTTTTGCATCATGACTGGAAGCAAATCCATTTATTTTTCACCATTTTTGAGATTGTATTGACGCAATTTGCCTCTGAACGCGCTTTCCATTGGGGCAGCGGAAGACGACGTCTCAATGCCATCCCAAACTGGCAATCCGTGCTTCTTCAGCAAGTGTTGTCCATAGCATTCCGCGGTGAGTAATATTTTATGGCAAAAGATACAATGACTATCTTGGGCTTCCGACAAACTCTCGGATGATTCGAGACACTCATCGCAAACAGTTTGAGGAGGAGGGGGAAGAATTATCTTATGAACTCTCTGCTCATGTCTTCTCAAGTTCAGTATTTTTCCGCACTGCTGGCAAGGAACAGGTGTCGCGATAGAAGTCGCGATAGAGTTCGGCAATCTTTGTTGAAGTAACTGAAATAATTCAGGAAAATTTCAATTCAAGATTGAAGAAAAACTGGTTATGAAAAAGCAAAAGCGAGAAGTGACTAGGACTAAAAACTTTGCGGGTAAGGGCAAGTAGAAGCCATTAACGAGAGTTATACTTCGCCGTGAAAATGACAATAAGTACTTTCCTTTCCAAAAACAGGGTTTATTACAGCTTTAAGCTCTAAATGTCTCATCACTCTGTTAAAGTGCAAGGGTTTTATATATTAAAAACTGATTCATTTACAGCCTCAATTTTTTGCTGTCAACTTTAAGGGGTAGCGATAATTTTTTTAAGTTTTGGCAACTTTTAGGGGACTGGTTTAGATTTTTACCACTAAATAACAAAATTTAAAGCTTAGAATGTCTGATAGAGCCTAAAACTTTTTCTGAATAATTTTAACTGTGAAACAGTAATTTCCTAATGATTTCAAGCCCACTTCTTGGTTTGCCTAATTAGGTATAATAAAAAGTATAAATATGAGATAAGAGTATTCAGAAAATAAAGTCCTCAACTATCCATCTAAGATGAAATAAAATCGTAAATTTAAAAATGAAAATTTTGCAAGTTAGATACCTTGATAGTTGCCGATGCATGATAAGCATAGATTGTTATTTAAATGTGTAAATGATATCGGAATCAAAATTTCCTTCATGTTATTCAGTGTCCCGTGAAGAATTTCGTGAAACGTGAAAAAGAGTCAGAAGAAGGCTCGGAATTATACGGAACACCCTATACGCCCTATAACGATTCAGATTCTCCAATGTCAGAAAAGACGAAAAGGAAAACAAAACAATGGGAAAATTAACAAGATTGAAGAAAAAATGTTGAAAACTAAATACAGTGACAAAGGTGCCGCGTTATTTGGTAGTGTGAAGAACTTGATAAAAGCAACCAATTTGTCACAAAAGTATTTTAAACATTTCCTTCATGCTGAACTTGAACACGAAATATCGAACTGTTATCCAAAAAACGCTGCGAATCAAAATACTAAATTACGATATCGACGAAATCTGGTCATTAGATCTGGCCTATGTTGATAAACTTGCCCAGTACAACCATGATGTTAAGTTGACTGCATGTCCCGCTATCTCAGAGTGCTACCCTTGAAATCAAAGTACGCTACTACAACAGTAGAAGCGTTCAAACTAATGATAACGACAAAGCAACAGAAAAAAGTATGGGTGGACAAAAGCACAGAGTTTAAAGGGTCCTTCGAAGCATTATGTAAAAAAAAGACATAAAAACAGTTAGCTCAGAGCGCGAGAAAAAAGTTTGCATTCGCCGAGAGAAATATCCGTTCCTTGGCAAATCTTGAAGGATAATTGTACCTGGAGGATAATTGGACTTACTCATACATTGACAAATTGCACGTTTTGTCAATGCAATCAATTCGAGAATAAATCGTGTCACAAACATTGCGCCAAACAAAGCAACGAAAAAGATGTTCCTGGCCTGATTTTATTAGGAGCAGAACAGTCAATGAAATTGGTTCGACGTCCAAAGCTTTATGTTGGTGGTTATGTTAGACTCGCCAAAGTAGACATACCTTTTCGCAAGGGTTACAAATAATCGTTCACCGATGAATTGTTTGAAGTTTTTAACATACCAACACGAAATCCCTCAACAAAAAATTTGATAGATTCTAACAGAGAACCGATTGAGGGAAAATTTTACGAGTCTGAACTGATTCGCGTTCTGGAGAAGGAGAAATTGTAAGCAATCATGACTGAGTGCACTTCCAGACTTTCACCCATGACGTTGCCCCTTCGTTCACAATTACCCTAGTTTCATCTGCATCAATGAAAGTTTTTAAAGATAACACTCTGGCCAAATTCGAAAAAATCCTGAGTGAAGAAAGTACTTTGCAAGGTGAATGGAGAGTAGCAGTTACACAAATTACCTTCCCCACTCAGATAAAAAACGTAACTGACAACAACCTTGTTTACTACAAAAAGATTGGGTTATAGGAAAGCATGAAAGTTGAGAAAGACAATATCTCCAGGCCTTACCTTGGAGAAATAGCGAAACTAATAAAAAGAGAGTATACAAGCATTGAACAAATACTGGATGAGATTCGTCTAAAGACAGAATTAGAGAAATTGGGTTACGTTATAGACCTCATAACCAAACATCTTTCATTATGGCTGCATTATTGGGAAGGTATCAATTTTTCAAGCACACAAATTCCTAGTCTACTTGGATTCAAGGGCGTCAGAGATGGAACTGATTATCATATAGGTTACAAATAAAGAAGCTCGAAACATAGCGCATTCACCGCCAAGATCTGGTTGCTGACTATCACGTTGATGTTATGTGCTGGTATTCAGCTTAACTCAGCTTAAGTTTATTTACCTGGACATAATTCAATATCAAATAGTAGGAGACATAAAAACACCCATGTTACGAGTCATTGAACAAATGGTCGTGTGAAAAACAGTTACGCATGTACAATTGAACCGAATCATCTTAAAGTTTTTAGTAATTTGGACTTTAAAAAGCTTAGGTCAACAAATTTTCAATTATTTTTGTTAACTTGCGCACAGAAACTGGAGGGCTTGTTCCTTTCGCTGGAGGGGGAAAAACTGTTCTGACTTTGAAGTTTCAAAAGTTTAGCAATTGATCAATATGCATTCATGTTACCACAACCAAGCAATTCTACCACACTTCTCGAAGCATTATAGATAAAGAGGCAGTGGCTCCCGTGCATTAGCCTTGGGAATAGGAAGAGTGGCACTTCCATTGGCTCGAAAGTTTGTGATAAAAGATCAGAAAAGAACTACTTCTTCAGGCCGCTCCTGAACTGATAGAAGTTGCAATAAAAAGAAAAAGTCTTAAGCAGGCACTCAAGGGCACCGTTAAAAAAACAATCAAAAAGCAAGTAGGAGAAGGAAGTAGGTCTCGAAAAACCATTGGAAAAGAACAACGGTGGTGAAACAAAAAATAAGACGCGTCATTCCCAGAAAACGAACTGCACAAAGAAGTCGCTCCAATTTCTTTACATGGGTTAAAAATGATTTCTAATTTAACTTCGAATGAAACAACTCACAGCTTGTTGGACTTTTTTTAAAAAACCGCCTTTACTTGTCACTTTTGAAAACGCATTCAAACAAAAAACTGGACCATCCTACTCTCCTGATGGTCCTATGCTCGAGTTTGAAGTACTCGGCGACAGAAATAACTTCATCGATCTTCAACGTACTCGTTTGGAAATAGTTTCATGAGTTGATCGAATCAGTAGAATCGTGCTTCGAACACATGCTTCAGAGGCGGCAAACAGAGATATGCCGTATTTTGTTAACTATCCTTTATCTTCATCAATTTCTGAGTGCACACTGTCTCTGAACGGTGAGAAAATATCAACTACTAACGCTAACTTTGCCCATAAAAGCTTCATTGAGATCGAGTTTTCATACGGTACTGATGCCAGAAAAACGTGGTTGGCTTGTCAAGGTTATTATTATGAAGAAAACCCATCAGTTACTAACGGTAATTGAAGGAGAGCTGAGGATGGTACGGAGCGTAAAGGTCTCGTTGCGGCCTCGAACGAGCTGAAGCTATTTTGTAACCTACTTAGCGGTGTGACAATTAGATTTTCTCATAGAGGTTCTCTTTAGCTGCACGTGTCATTTCTGAAGTGCAGCTAAACACTACAAGGTTCAAATAATCGAAGCTAACCTCTATGTCAGAAAGATGACTGTGACTGATTATGTTCTCTCATGAATAGAAAAAATTTTGTCGAAAAACCCGGCAATTTACAATTACATAGTAGTAGTACCAAAAACTTATCTCGCAACTACAGGAGTACAAAGCTGGCGCAAGAGGATGTTTTCGCGAAAGAACCTGTTCGAAGAATGATGAGCATAAACGAAGCATATTTGGGTACTAATGGGACAAACCCTTTTCATTACCAGAAGTTTAGGTTGAATGGGATCATTGTGTACAGAAACGGCCTACCCATTGCCGGAACTCCCATCTCAACATCAAACAGTAAAAGAATTTATTACAAAACGCTTGAGGCTCTTGATTTTGTTTTGGAATCTGTCTCGTTAATTATGATAATCATTATATTATGGCTTTTGATCTCACGTCCACTCACGAACACGATTTCTTTCATTCTCAATTGATCAATTGCACTATTTCGGTCGAACTCAATTTTGCCGCAGGTCTCGGTACTAACGTCAAGTTATTATTTATGGGAGAGCGTGCATCAACAGTTTATATGCGTTCAGATAGAAAAATTACCAAAAAAACTCGTATGACCTAAGCTAGAAGATGAATAATCTTCAAATAATGGAAGTTTGAACCGCTGTATACATTTGAATTATCGCTTTAGAGGTTTTTTTGGCAGACTTTCAATGCTCTACAGCACTGAAAAACGATAATACGTTCATTATTATGAATGCACAACCATCGGATCAACCTGGAACCCACTGGTTGCTTTTTGCTCAAGCTGGAGGACAGACATTTTCCGCAGATCCTCTAGCTAAAAAATTATAATATTATCCCCTCGTGTACAAGAATATGCAACGTAAATTTCACGAGGAAAACCAACTACTGATGAAAAAACTATACAATCAGCTGATTCAGTGTTATGCGGACATTAATTTTTATGTTGCTTGTGTTATAATTAGAAATAGATTTCCCATAGGTTTCCAACTTAATGATCATGATTTGATAAGATTTACTAAACATCTTTTATCCTAAATTAATTATTGATCTTTTTGTAAGATTGATAATTTCACTTTTTTTAAATTCATTCCTATCGACAACCAGATTTTTTTTTCTGCAAGTTGTGAACCGCGAAAAGTCCTTCATATCAAGTCCTTCGAAATATTAAGGCATGGCGATTTGGTTTAGCGGGCAATAACTAACCCGGGGTTGCTCGCCGCTACGCTTCTCATAAACGCCTCCCACTTGTGTAGTAACATTTTTTTGATCTACAAGAGAACGAAAGAAAACCAATATTTCAAACTTGAATTTCTTCTACATGATAAATTTCACAAACAAAGTGATTGAATCAATTTTCATACAATCATACCCACTTAATATTATGTCAATTATTCTACAAATTTCAACAGCATTTTCACCATTCAAAATATTAGTAAAGCGTTCAATTGTTACATTTGTAATCATGTCAGTTTGAGTTTGAACAGATTTAATGTGCGAGCCGACGCAAACTTGAGGCAATCGTCTGCGAACTGGAACACCACCTCTATCTAGGTTGTTGATGGAGTTATAATTCACAGTTATTATCAGTTTTTCAATCAGAGTGCGAGACAATTCATAGTGGGAGCAACCCAAAATTAAACATTTGAATGCAAAGAGAAGACAACAGACAACGAAGGCTTTTGAAATCATCTTGTTTAGTAAACCGGTAGACTCTTTTGTGAATTCGACCAGCGCATGATAATGTTTTTTGTTGTCAATCGAATGATTGCAAAAATCTAATTTATTCGAATGGGAGGATACCGCAAAATTAGCTTGGGTTCCTTATTCAGGATGAAAAACTTGTAATTCTTACGGAACTGTTTGAATTAATCAGGGGATTGCTCATACATTGCTTCAACCATTGCTTTGAAGTTTCAATAGAATAACGAGTTAATAATGTTACACAACCCGACAGTTATCAATGTTTTCACTTTCGCGTTCCTTTTCAGAGCATGAAAATTTTTTTAGATTTGTTTCGCTTTTTTCCAAGTTTTTCAGTCACGTCGCAATTTTTTGATTTCCTCAATTTTTAGATTTTTGTACAATTGTCAGCCAAGGACTCGAACTCACCAGTTGACAAAGTTTTTGTACAATTTGATAGTTATGTAAGTACCAATCTGTGCGAATGTTTTTGCACCTACTCTAACTAAACGTTTATCATTCGAAGATATATCCCTAAAATCATCGAAAAAGTCAACATCCGTTTCAAGAGAAGCGTACATTCTAAATGAATAACAACCAACTGGTTTTTAGTTTGGAACGTTGAAGAATGACTGATCACAGTATACGAGACAGATCATGCGCTCCCAAAGTAAAATTTTAGATTATAAAAATTACGAGCGCCTTAAGCCATATTGATAAAACTTAATCACCGAGGATATAATTTTTTTAAGGATAAACCCTTTTTTATAAGGGTCTTTAGTTACTTTTTCCCACGGCTATACTCTAAAAATCTACTAGTGTTTTTTATTGTGACGGTTAATTTATTGACTGCTAGGAATCATGGTAATGAGTTTTTAACAGCATGACAAAGAATGTCTGGCAAACCATTATGAAAACTTGAACTTGAGTGTGTTCGCCTGTAGTCACTATAATAAAGCTATCACATAAATCTGAAAACTCGGGTTTTCACATTCATTCTTAACATGACCTCAGGCGTCATGCGTAAGAGAATGAATAAAATTTGATAGCCTAGCCTAAAATTTATTAGTTTTGACCAAAATGAACCATGCCACCCCTTTCCTGATATCATTCTCATTAATAAACTTTTCATACTTTTCATTCTTTCAATTTCATTTCGGTAATTCAGTCATTTTGTTTTAACAAAACTTAAGTCATCTTCAAGTCATGACTAATCCATAACAAATAATATCAGTGTCTGATCGAGAAAGAACAATTATCTACCAAATATACACGAGAGAGTCGATTGCCATCATCCATCAACAGAAAGAGAGAGTCTCTCCGTCTACAGCAAGTCCGTTCAATGACTTGGCTCCCCGAAAAAACGGCGGAAATCAAAACGAGGAATGGACTACAAAAAGTCATATCTTGCTACCGAACTACCTCCTTGATCAAATCGATCTATTTCGACAGAATCGAAAACGATTGTACAAGAGCTGTACTATTCACGAGAATATCCGGCATCAGAAAAGACTCAGATGAACAAAGAACGACACAATCTCGCTCGAGCAGTCTCTCAGATAAATTCTCTTCGCGTATGACTGCGAGTCAATGCCGTTGTGTGAAAATCAGTAGGGATGTATTCGTGATTATGCAGAGCCCGAACCGTACTGGGATATTCCGACAGCAATAGCTCCCGAATCGTTTGTTAGGGGAGCAGTTTCAAGTCCAGAACAATCAACTTCCTATTCGGTGGCTCGGGTTTCATCGGGTGCGGAGACATTTGATCTAGTGACCCCAGGTCTAATTCATGGCACCCCTTCAAATTCGGCTTGCTATGCGCCAAAAAGAGAAAACTACAGTTTCGAGAGTTCTAATAACTGAAAAAAAATATCCTTTGTTTCATATTTTTTTTGTTTGATTTGATTTTTAAGTAGTTTTAACCTCACCGTGTGTATATTATTCATTTCAGTTTTTCTTTTGCCTATAAAGTCAATTAATGTTTGCTCTGTGAAGTTTAGAGAAAAACTTGAAAAACAAAAAAAAATCGTCGAGAATAATTTTTTGCTAAAATTGTTGTTTGAGAAAGAAGATGGAGAGAGAGAGAGAGAGAGAGAAGTACCCTTGCTCATTAGTGAACCTCCTTTGGGATATCCTTTTCAGGATATTGCTTTCTTTTCAAAGAAAGATAAATATGGAAAAGTGTAACATTTTCTTGTTGGTAGTCCAACCATATTAATTTGGCTTTTTTATCAAACACACTCTGCTCTCTCTCTATCTCTCCCATAATACCTTATGTTCGGTGGGGTTAGCCAGGTCTTACGCAAAGTAACAGAGAGTGTTTTAAGACATAACTCTGCTTTATAATACGTTTATACACATGATTTGTGTGTAAAACTGACAGTTTTTTGGTAAAAAACGCGAAAAAAGGAAAATCTATGTATCCTTTCGAAAATTGAACATGACCCTTTATCCTGCTCAGAAAATTATGGCATACTGATTGAGGGTAGTTTCAATGGATTTCGAGATAAAAAATTTTTTTCCCAATTTTTTTTAAAAGTTTTTACCCAAAAATCAGTTTTTTTTTTCAAGAAATCGCAACTTTTTAAGCGTCTACTCTCACTCATTGGGCTATAAACGGTTTTTTGGTTCTACGCTTGTCCTAATTGGGCATCTGATAGCTCTTAAGATTTTCATGCCATATTCACTTGAATTAAAAAGGATAATGAATTTTTAGGCTAAAAATGAAGGAAAAAAAACTTTGTTTTTTAAGTTTTTAACACCACCAGTAAAACTATGCTCGAGATCCTGAAAGTTTACTGATTTTTTGTGAATAGATTTTCAAGACACTTTAGTTGGTTTACATTTCCCTTTTTCAAAACATAATAAGTTTGAGGTGTTCCTTTGATTTGGATTTTTTTTTCACTGAAATTTACAGAGCGGGAGGTGTTCCCGAGGAGCGTAGAACGGCTTTGCCTTAATATTTGGGTCAGCTATTGCCCCTTAAACCAAACGGATTTGCCTTAATATTTCGATAGACATGATTTGAAATGTTTCACGGGACACTGAATGACATGATGGAAACTTTGATTCCGATATCTTTTACACATTCAAATGACAATCAATGCTTATCATGCATCTGCGACTATCAAGATGGCTAATTTGCAAAATTTTCATTTTTTTAGGCTTACTATCTTATTTCAACTTAATTATATAGTTGAGGGCTTTAATTTTTGAACATTTTAATCTCATATTTCTACTTCTTATTATACCTATTTAACCAAACCAAGAAAAGGGCTTGAAATTATTAAGAAATTACTGTTTCACAGTTAAAATTACTCAGAAAAAGTTTAGGCTCAGTCTGAATCATTCGAAGATTTGAATTTTGTAATTTATCCTTAAATGTTAATTGAAAGTCTAAACCAGTCCTCTAAAAGTAACTAAACTTTTTTAAAAAATTGTCGCTACCCTTTAATATGAACAGCAAAAGTTTGAGGCTGTCAATGAATCAGTTTTTTTATATACAAAACCCTTGCACTTGAGACATTTAGAGCTTAAAGCTGTAATAAGCCCTGTTCTTGAAAAGAAAGTCCTTTTGTCAACTTCGCGAAATATAACTCTCGTTAATGGCTTCTACTTGCCCTTACCCGCAAAGTTTTTATTCCTAGTCACTTCTCGTTTTTGGTTTTTCAAAAGCAGTTTTTCTTCAATCTTGGAATTTTCCTGAATTACTTCAGTAACTTCAACAAATAATGCCGAACTCTCCTTCTATCGCGTCACCTGTTCCTTGCCAGCAGTGCAGAAAATTACTGAGCTCTAAAAGTAATTTGAGAAGACATGAGCAAAAAGTTCAAAAGATTCTTCCTCCCCCTCCTCCTCAAACTGTTTGCGATGAGTGTATCGAATCATTCGAGAGTTTGTCGGAAGCCCGAGAGCACGTCGAGCTGGTACATGACATGACTTCCAATAGTCATTGTATCTATTGCCATACAATATTTCTCACCGCGGAAAGCTATCAACAACCTTTGCTGAAGAAGCACGCAATGCCAGTTTGAGACGGCATGGAGAAAACGTCTTCCGCTGCCCAACGGAAAGCGCGTTCAGAGGCAAACTGTGATTTCAAAATCAATGGGGAACACAAAATAATAAAAGGTCTGATAGATATGGACAAATTTGAAAAGCTGAACAATTGTCAAAGCAATGTCTGTCGGTAAGCAAATTCTACTTGCCTCTTAAAAATTTTAAAACTCCCTCATTAAATTTCTTCACGTATTCAAGCACCCTCTATATTTCATTTCAGATTTGGTATAATTTTTTTTGTTCAGATCCAACGATGGCGAATTGTTGCCCTTAAGAGTATCGAGCAGATTCACTACTAGCCTGATTGTGGACTTGTTGCTGCTGGCAGATGGATCAAAAAATCACTATGTGTTGATAAGTGATCTCCAGAAACTGGTCGAAGTTGTGCGGCACAAAGTGCGCCGATTCCAATCTGGGATTTGCCGCAAATGTTTCCACGCATGCGCTTCATTCGAAACTCTGATAAGACATCAAGAACTGTGCCACCAGGACGAAGATGTCGTCAAATAAATGCCCATGCAGGGAAAAGATGACCACAAGCTCAAAACCTTAACAGCTCGTTGGTACGTACCCATTACTTAGTAATCTACCCGTAATCTACTTTGATTTGTAGTCACTGCTCTTACCAGTATACGGAACACAATCTGATCCGCAAAAGTCTAGCACGCAAACAATTGAAATCCATCAACCATGCGGCTACGCGTTAGCAGGAATCGAATTTGGGAAAAAGATCCGTTAAAGTTTGAGCTTTAAAGAGGGCCGAAGGTGATGGAAGAGCTAATTAGCTCCTTTGAGTCGTTAGCGAGACAAATGTACGTAGAAAATATGGAAATATTACACTTTCACCGGAATAACAGACCAGGAACGGGAAGATGCTACGGTTTGTTGGAAATGCGAGAACGATTTTTCCGACAATGATCAAGTGGTACTTGATCAATGCCATTACACCAACAAGTTGCTGGGTTGGGCATACAATGAGTGTAACGTTAATAGAAAAACAACAAATTGCATTCCAGTGCTAGCTCATAATTTGTCAAATTATGATTTACCTTTTATAATCGAAACGCTGGCAAAAATCGATTCGGAAAACACTTTTTCTGTAATACCCGCATCTGATGAAAAATACATATCCTTGACAATCTCAGTATATATAAAAACGTACACGGACAAAAACGGATAAATCAAAAAACTCTACAAAAATCTGAGATTCATCAATTCATATAGGTTCATGTTAGCACCGTTGGCAAAACTGGTTAATAATTTGCCCAAGGAATAGTTTCTTTTTGTGCTGGAGAACTATTTTAAAAACTCGGCCATTCGCCTGAAAAAGTCAGTATCTTGAAACAGAAAGAGCATTACCCCTAACCATACTTCAACTCATCGAGCAATGTGGAAAAGTAGTCTAACAGGAGGGCATGTGAGTGTTTGAGGAAGCGAGTACAATCATGTCCTAAAAGCTTTCACCGAACTGAAGTGTGTTTCACCTGGTGATTACCACGACTTGTACTTGACCACAGAAGTGCTTTTGCTTGCTTCCATTTTCGAAGCTTTTCGTGAAGTTTGCCATCAACTTACGGACTCGATTGCGCCTCTTACTTTACGGCAAGTAAGTTTTCCGGGGACGCCTTGCTGAAAGTTTGAAAGCCCGACCTGAAGCTCTTAACGGATTGTGAACATCTGAACATCAAACAATTTGTACGGGGGGAAAATGAAACACCGCCCTTTGTTTGCCATTAAACGATTTTTCAATAGTTGACAAAAGTCTGGAAGACACACTGCTTACCAGCGAAACCTGATTACCCTCTTTCCCTCTCTCGTGAAGTAGTGGACATCGGTGCAATAAGCAACGAGCAAGTCGACATGTTGGGAAAACTGGGATTCACCACACTGCCGAAAGTGCCAAAGCCCTCGCAGACCTTGCATCCTTAAGAAGGTTATGTTTTG
The DNA here is from genome assembly GCF_963678635.1 of Symsagittifera roscoffensis. Taxonomy (NCBI): domain Eukaryota; kingdom Metazoa; phylum Xenacoelomorpha; order Acoela; family Convolutidae; genus Symsagittifera; species Symsagittifera roscoffensis. The sequence continues at coordinate 6,950,188 of NC_087065.1, read as the reverse complement.
CATTACGTTACCCTAAAGTTCTACCACGAGCTGGGATTGAAAGTAACTCACCTCGAAATAGGTCTTCAGTTCCGCCAAAGTCACTGGATGGCACCCTTTGTAGATCTCAACACCCGACTACGGTAAACCGCGGTAAATTATTTCCAGGATAATTTTTACAAGCCAATTATTAGTTCAGAGTTCGGTAAGACAATGAAGTCTAAATTCGGACGAAAGAAGCTGGAGACTGTATGGAATGAGAGAGAGCTTCTTCAAAAAACAGCTCTAAGCACAATGAAGAGCTTTCAAATCATTTACGATCAATTAGTCACAATCAGCTTTTCAGTAACAAAAATATTATGTGACAAACCTGCGACCATCTTAGACCTCGCGAAACAATTCATAATCCAGTTTCATTATCAAAAAATGATACCCAATCTAAATTTGAAACTTCTTCACTCCGTCACGGATTGTTTTATTTAAGCCTTAAAAACTGACGACATTTACCGAGACTTGGAGAAAATAAGCTGATTTCGAATTTTCAATTTTTGTTGTGGACCATTTCCTGTTCGACGATACCAGCAAGAAAGTTGTGCTGAAGTTCAAAGACGAGACTGGTGGGAAGGCGATGATAGAGTTCATCGCCCTAAAACCGAAACAACCTCCCTCCCTTCCTTAGTTTGTTGCAATAAAATATGGGCATATAGCTAATTTAGGCGGCTTTATACAATGTTGCCTAAATGTTAATTTATCTGAAAACACATTTCTTCTCTTTTCCTCGTTTTCAATCATAATTTAGAGTCTTCTGCTCTTTTTTGGTAAAATGAATTTGCTTGGTATAAATTGAGTTGCTGAAGCGAAATGAAACTATCCCCTGCCTCGTAGGAAAAAATAATAACTTTGGTTCTGTTTACAAGGCACTCAAAAAATTGAGTGCCAAAGGAATGAAATGGAATGCACAGCGAGAACTGGTTCACCAAAACCCTCAGGGACACAGTATTCACTGGGAAAGCAATGAGAGTGTACAACTATAATATAGTTTCGAAAAGTCACACCAATGTGACAGTGAAACAAAACAAACTTGCATTATCACCATTCGACTCAAAACGTTTTCTCCTTTTCGACGGAATTTCGACAGTACCCTTTGGCCATAAAGCCGCCAAAGAATATGCTTTTCTAGAAGACATTTACAGGGACACCGATTGGGCCAACTCATACAATGAAACTGATAACAGTTCGCCCGAATTTCAACTTTCGTATTGGGGATTTTTACAGCGGCACTACTCAGAAACAAAACTGCAAGAAGAAGAAGCTTCTAGTAGCGGAGTCCGGTAACTTCCCCATGTAAATTACCCATTTATTTTATCGGAAGCTTCAGAAGAAAGACCTCTAAAAAACAGCGCAAAGAAAACCAAAACAATAAACACTAAATTCTGAAACATATATTTTGAGATGAGTTTTATTTCTCGTCCTTTTTATACTTCGGCTTAAACTTATTTCAGATTTTACCAACTTACCACTAATAATATGTTTGTATTGTGATCAATCACTGTTTTAACATAAATAGCTTCAAGCAAATAAACTAGTTGACGCAAACCAAGTGTTTGTTCAAACGAATGTGTGGTTTTTTTGTTCAATTTTAATAACAAATTTTATTAGCATGACAAATCTTCGAGGAAAATAAAGAAAACCAGGAAATGATATCCATATGAAACTAGGTCGAAAAAGAAAAATTCAGGAATTAGGACGATTAACTATGAGTATCGCGGGAATAGGATCGCTTTAGGAATTAGAAAGAACTATTGAATCGGGTCCCGGTTGTTAAGCTCAGCTTAATAAAATCCTAAGGAAGGGGTCATTTACTTTAGGGGTGGGATCTTGCGCTCATTTACAAAATCCTAGTATAGGGGTCCTCCAAAAAATTACGGACCCCTTTCCTTTGATTTTGCTTTACGTGAAGACTCCCCCCAATAGGAAAGACCCCCCCTTAGGATCCGGGACACGATACAACACTACTCCATGATACGTTGACCAATTTACCAATAAATTGTGAAATTTTGAGGAATCCGTTCCAGTCAGAATTTCAATTTTTTACTTTTTCAGTTTTCCCTTTTCTTTAATTGTTTTTAATAAAGCAAACCAAATCATAGAAGCGACTTAGAAAACAATTTTCCGCAGAAATTTTCATTGAATCTTTTTTTTTCGCTTTTTAATAAAAGAATTTTCAACTAAACCTCGTTAAATAATAAAAAAAATTGCTCAATTGTTAAAAATGGCCTAAATATGTCCTTAGTTAAATTGATGACTTCCAGAGAAGAACCTAAAACAATTTACTAAAAGTTGACTTCACTCAAGTGCAGTATTAAAAAAACTGCAACAAACTTTTGAGAGAAAAAATTTTGACCTACTTGTTTCAAACATGACGGCAGATTCATTGATATTATCATGATTTTTAGTTCTTTTTCAGTACGCTTACGTGCAGTCAAAGTGATATCTCAATCATAAATTACGTATGAACATTAGCAAAAACATTCTAATAGACACAATTTACTTAAAAGAACAAATGTGACGGTTGAGAAAAATGTGAGCTTTTGAGGAAAATTGAGCTTTTTAGGCGACCGTGAGTCCTATACAAAAAAAAAACTAGCTATCGAATGTCAAAAACTTCCACAGTTGTTCGTTTGATCTTTTTCATCCTGATCAATCAAACTTTTAAAGGTTTTGCAAAGTGACTTTTTTGACGTTTATGAGGTCAAAAAAATTTAAGATCAATATCTGAGCTTCGTAAAAACAGTTCATTTTTTTTTTGATAAAAGCAAAATTTTTTGTTGTATAAAAATTCAGTTTTTTTTTGGATGTTTCGTCTTCTAAATTTTGGCTGAAATACAAAGGCTCGCACAAAAAACTAAAATCGTTTTTTGACATAGTTGAAGCAAAAATAAAATCCTAAAGAGCCATACCGGCCAGTTTCGAACAAAATTTCATGCAAATTTGAATTTTCAGATGGTTTTGAGATAGAAGTTTCGTCTGAAAAATTAAAGTTTTGCCAGCTAAAACTTTCTGAAGTAAGGTGATATGAAGTACGGTTTGACTAAAACTGTTTTAATTCCATAGGCAATATAAAATATTAATTTTTCTTTTAGGAATAGGTGATTTGAAAAAAAATTTGATGACTCAGGTTGACTTGCTTTTCGTAGGATTATCACATGCCCTTGGACACAAGTTTTTTTTGTTTGCTACGCCCCCATTTTGTTTTTACTACAAAATCTGTAAATTGAAGCTTCTGGTCAAATGTTTCAATAATCTTGCAGAGAAATAATAAATTTTGGTGACTGCGAGGTTAACTTGAGTGCTTTCTTATAAGAATCTGAAACACATATTATAATGGCCACGTTTTGTTGGTGCTTACAAAAAGCAATGGTTCAAAACAATGCCACTTAATGGGTGTAAAAACGACTAAACACGCTGGTAGTAGAAAAGTGAGCAAGAGTGGGGATGTATGAGGGAGGGGGTGGTGTCTACTGACCCCCATCGGTTAACATAGGTTATAGAGCATCCGGTCAGCACCCTATTAATATAGGCTATAGATTTCCCATGAATTAAGGTTATAGCTTTCATAGTTTCAGATGGTAAGATTGTAAGTTTCAGAAAATATTTTGGCGCCCGAATTTTTTGAGCTCGACTTTGTCGATACTTGCATTTCTTAGCTAACTTCTACGATTTGGATGTTTTGATTATTGCTTTATTTGTTTAAAACTATGACAAAACTATCAAAAGCTATAATGAAACCTAACGAAACTTCGAGAAAAAAAATCATGTTTTTTGAAGAAAAAAAAGTTAGGTATCTAAGATGAAGTATATAAATCACTGCTTCGTACAATCATTTTACCACAAATTTACAGTTAGTTAATCAGTACTGAATTAAATGCTATTACTCTGTCAGTTATTTACAAGTTCAAAAGTGTTGTGTGGATTTCGTCGTCCTGAACTTGTCTTTTTGGGTAAAAGTAACTCAATCCCTTCTTTGTTTGCTCGTATGTATCAAACATAAGATAAATGGTTCTAAATCCTCTGTTTGTTGAAGTCAAGTTGATTGCTTTCTGGATTACTTTCCTGTATTTTTACAAAGGACCATCGCCGATTTCTCTAGAACTCTTTTATTTAATGCTTTGCTGCTAAACTCAAAGCATTAAATAAAAGAGTTCTAGAGAAATCGGCGATGGTCCTTTGTAAAAACATAACAGCTCCGTACACCTAAACTCTTCTTTAAACAGTCCCAGTTTTTGTTTATCGTGTTTCTTGTGAACGCTACAACATGTTCGTTTAGAAAGAATTTTTTGAAAGCGCTCTAAATGAGTCTCTGCAATCATTTTTTCCCAGTCATCGTTTTTCTCCGCACGATTACAATAATATTTTCATCAGCAAGAGCTTAATACAACGAATCAGTGTCCATGTTTAATTCCTAAAATTAATTACCCTCGCAAAAATTCTCGAAAAATTTAGGGTAAAGCTCAAGCATTCTCAGCTTTGCATACTGCAGAATGAAAAATCCGATAATTATGGGTTCTTTGTGCTCAATTGTTCACTTTAGTAAATCAATCTCAAACAAGTCTTTGTGAACAGTGTTCAGTCATTTGAAGAGTGGTTCATTAAATGATTTGTATGGTTCCTCATCATTCAAATACTTTGTGATCGTATGTCTCGATCTGTACATTATCCGGTAACCGTAGGATCAAATACCTAAAAGCTTCATGGTCTTTTCAACAACACCAGATAAAGGGTTCTCATCTCCTTCCCTTCTAGCATCAGCACCTGACTGAACAAAAATGTTGAAGCTTTTTTGAGGGTGATACTGTACAAAGCGGTAAACTTTTGTACACTGTAAACCAAGTTCCATATTGAAAATGAAGTGATGAGTAATGATGGAACAAGTTTCTAGTTTGAAGTTAAATATTAGCATTCGCTGGGGATGCTTAAGAAGATCATTTTCAATGGCATAATTTTGCATATATTCCCCGATATCACTTCCTCCAATTTCAGTATTTTTGAAAATTGGAGGAAAGTTAGCAAATATGCTTTCAGTTCATCTGGAACAACAAGTCACACTGAACATAGCCATAGTGAGATCAAGAGGTCTTTTTTTCCAATAAAGAATCAGTTGATAGTGAGATATCTTGTAGGAAAAGTTGGATCGGATATGATTCGCAATTTTTTTTTCGTTTTGAAGATTTGTCACCACTCACATTCCCACGTCTTTTCGATTTTGTATCCTTTTTCGCAAATATACTCACATCTCAAGTCATTCATCTCTCTCCCTTTTGTTTCTTCTCTCAATGTCTTCATCCCTAAGTGAGGGACGAGTTTCCTGGCAGGAACAAAAACGGTGTTAGCATCCCATTGCTTCAAAAACTGTTTTGCAGTGGTCGCTATATCCATCTACAATGAAACAGTCATTTTTCTTTTGGTTTCCAGATGTGTGGAAGCTCTCATTTCTGCATTCTGGTCTTGTTTCTTGGTAGTAAGACAATGGCCATGTTCTCATAACTGCGAGATCGGTTATGTCTAGCCTTGAATTTTTGCATTTCGGAATCAAACTCCCATCTTGTGTACAATCATGTTGGCATGTCTTGACACATTGAATAGGGATAGAGCTGGCTCGCATCAATTCCAACAATTAATTTGCAGAATTTCGATGAATCCCTGATAAGGGTTTTGTTCACAACAGCTTTTCGCGTAAAAACAATTTTTGGTCCACCCGTCATATCCTCTCTAACAGTTCGCCCGAACTTCAACTTTCGTATTGGGGATTTTTACAGCGGCACTACTCTGAAACAAAACTGCGAGAAGAAGAAGCTTCTAGTAGCGGAGTCCGTGAACTTCCCCCTATAAATAACCCATTTATTTTAACTGAAGGTACAAAAGAACGACCATCTAAAAAACAGCGCAAAGAAAACCAAAACAATAAACATTAATTTCTGAAACATATATTTTCAGATGATTTTTACTGTTCGTCTTTTTTATACTTCGACTTGTACAGGTTTTGTTTTTTACCAATTTACAACTAATAAAACACTCGTATTGGGCTCAATCACTGTTTTAACATAAATAGCTTCAGGCAAATAAACTAGTTGACGCAAATTAAGTGTTAATTCAAACAAATGTGTGAAATCCTTTGGCCGTTTTCAATAACAAATTTTAAATAGCATGATAAATCTTTGACGAAAAGAAAGAAAGCCAGGAAATGATATCCACATGAAACTAGGACAAAAAAGAAAAGTTCAAGAATTAGGACTATCAACTTAAATTATCGCGGCAAAAGGGACAGCTTTAAAGGGAAGTAGAAGGAATTACTGTATCGGACCCCGGTTGATAAGCTCAACTTAACAAGATCCAAAGGGGGCGTTTTTTACTTTAGGGGTTGGAATTTATGTTCATTTACAAAATCCTAGGATATGGGTCTATTATCTGAAAAATTAAAGTTTTGCCATTAAAACTTTCTGAAGTAAGGTGATATGAAGTACGGTTTGAATAAAACTGTTTTAATTCCATAGGCAATATAAAATATTAATTTTTGTTGTAGAAATAGGTGATTTGAAAACGGTGATTCTTAACAAGATTCTTAACCTATGATTCTTAAAAAGATTCTTAACCGGTGATTCTTAACCTATTCTTAGAAATAGGTGATTCTTAACAAGATCACAAGGGGGCGTTTTTTACTTTAGGGGTTGGAATTTACGTTCATTTAGAAAATCCTAGGATATGGGTCTATTATCTGACAAATTAAAGTTTTGCCAGTTAAAACTTTCTGAAGTAAGATGATATGAAGTACGGTTTGAATAAAACTGTTTTAATTCCATAGGCAAAATAAAATATTAATTTTTCTTTTAGAAATAGGTGATTTGAAAAAATTTGATGAGTCAGGTTAACTTGCTTTTCTTAGGATTATCACATGCCCTCGGACACAAGTCTTTTTTGTTTGCTACGCCCCCATTTTGCTTTTACTAAAAAATCTCTAAATTGACGCTTCTGGTCAAATGTTTCAATAATCTTGCAGAGAAATAATAAATTTCGGTGACTGCGAGGTTAACTTGAGTGCTTTCTTATAAGAATCTGAAACACATATTATAATGGCCACGTTTTGTTGGTGCTTACAAAAAGCAATGGTCCAAAACAATGCCACTTAATGGGTATAAAAACGACTAAACACGCTGGTAGTAGAAAATTGAGCAAGAGTGGGGATGTATGAGGGAGGTGGGTGGTGTCTGCTGACCCCCATCGGTTAACATAGGTTACAGAGCATCCGGTCAGCACCCTATTAATATAGGCTATAGATTTCCCATGAATTAAGGTTATAGCTTTCATAGTTTCAGATGGTAAGATTTTAAGTTTCAGAAAAATTTTTGGCGCCCGAATTTTTTGAGCTCGACTTTGTCGATACTTGCATTTCTTAGCTAACTTCTACGATTTAGTTGTTTTGATTATTGCTTTATTTGTTTAAAACTATGACAAAACTATCAAAAGCTATAATGAAACCTAACAAAACTTCGAGAAAAAAATCATTTTTTTGAAGAAAAAAAAAGTTAGGTATCTAAGATGAAGTATATAAATCACTGCTTCGTACAATCATTTTACCACAAATTTACAGCTAGTGAATCAATACTGATTTAAATGATATTACTCTATCAGTTATTTTCAAGTTCAAAAGTGTTGTGTGGATTTCGTCGTCCTGAACTTGTCTTTTCGGGTAAAAGTAACTCAATCCCTTCTTTGTTTGCTCGTATGTATCAAACATAAAATTAATGGCTCTAAATCCTCTGTTTGTTGAAGTCAAGTTGATTGCTTCCTGAAGTACTTTCCTGTATTTTTACAAAGGACCATCGCCGATTCCTCTAGAACTCTTTTATTTAATGCTTTGCTGCTAAATTTCATGTTGTCTGATTTGTTGTCATAGCAAGAATATGTCTTGCTACATCAGCATAGCAGCTCCGTACACTGAAACTCTTCTTTAAACAGTCCCGGTTTTTGTTTATTGTGTTTCTTGTGAATGCTACAGCATGTTCGTTTAAAAAGAATTTTTTGAAAGCGCTCTAAATGAGTCTCTGCAATCATTTTTTCCCATTCATCGTTTTTCTCCGGACGATTAAAATAATATTTTCAACAGCAAGAGCTAAATACGGCGAATCAGTGTCCATTTCTAATTCTTAAAATTTATTAACCTCGCAAAACTTCTCGAAAAAATTAGGGTAAAGCTCAAGCATTCTCAGCTTTGCATACTGCAGAATGAAAAATCCGATAATTATGGGTTCTTTGTGCTCAATTGTTCACTTTAGTAAATCAATCTCGAACAAGTCTTTGTGAAAAGTGTTCAGTCATTTGAAGAGTGGTTCATTAAATGCTTTGTATGGTTTCTCATCATTCAAATACTTTGTGATCGCATGTCTCGATCTGTACATTATCTGGTAACCGTAGGATCAAATACCTCAATGCTTCATGGTCCTTTCAACAACACCGGATAAAGGGTTCTCATATCCTTCCATTCTAGCATCAACACCTGACTGAACAAAATTGTTGAAGCTTTTTTGAGAGAGATACTGTACAAAGCGGTAAACTTTTGTACACTTTAAACCAAGTTCCATATTGAAAATGAAGAGATGAGTAATGATGGAACAAGTTTCTAGTTTCAAATTAAATATTAGCAATCGCTGGGGATGCTTAAGAAGATCATTTTCAATGGCATAATTTTGCATATTTTGCCCGATATCACTTCCTTCAACTTCAGTGTTTTTGAAAATTGGAGGAAAGTTAGCAAATATTGCTTTCAGTTCATCTGGAACAACAAGTCACACTGAATATAGCCATAAAGAGATCAATGTCTTATTTTTTCCAATAAAGAGTCAATTGAGAGTGAGATATCTTGTAGGAAAAGTTGGATCGGATATGATTCGCAATTGTTTTGTTCGTTTTGAAGATTTGTCACCACTCACATTCCCACGTCTTTTCGATTTTGTATCCTTTTTCGCAAATATACTCACGTCTCAAGTCATTCATCTCTCTCCTTTTGTTTCATCTCTCAATGTCTTCATCGCTAAGTGAGGGACGAGTTTCCTGGCAGGAACAAAAACGGTGTTAGCATCCCATTGCTTCAAAAACTGTTTTGCAGTGGTCGCTATATCCATCTACAATCAAACAGTCATTTTTCTTTTGGTTTCCAGATGTGTGGAAGCCCTCAATTCTGCATTCTGGTCTTGTTTTTTGGTAGTAAGACGATGGCCATGTTCTCATAACTGCGAGATCGGTTATGTCTAGCCTTGAATTTTTGCATTTCGGAATCAAACTCCCATCTTGTGTACAATCATGTTGGCATGTCTTGACACATTGAATAGGGATAGAGCTGGCTCGCATCAATTCCAACAATTAATTTGCAGAATTTCGATGAATCCCTGATAAGGGTTTTGTCCACAACAGCTTTTCGCGTAAAAACAATATATGGTCCACCCGTCATATCCTCTCTAATTTTCTCGCACAAATCTCTATCACTTTCGGAGAAAGAGTAGGATGTTTCATTGGTTGATTTGGGCAGACTGGTTGATTTGGGCAGAATATTTAACAGATTTGGAATAGTACATACAAGTTTTAACATATCAATTTCTTTCTGATGATAAAACTGAACCATTTTTTGCAGTGCTTCAAGGATTGGAACAATATCTTGGTTGTTGTATCACTGCAAAAAATATTTAAATGTAGTCATTCCATTTTTCTGCCAAATCACCTGTAATTATTTGTAATTATCACAACCAAATGCGGTTACTGAATTTTTTCACACAAAAGCCGTTTTTTTTATCATTCTTTTACCATCACACAAACCACGAAACCTTAAAATTTCTAACCCCTATCTTAATACATTGTTGATTCTATACCTAATTTTAATACATAGCATGGAAGACCGGAAATCTAGACCGTATCTTAATACATTGGGTCTTCTATGCCCCCGACCAACTTAGCTTCAACATTTACTATTGTTATCCTTTTCTTCGCGTCTTTTCATCCTGGCAAGACAGGGTGGGGATGATTTTGATTTTGTCTATTTTTTAGTGTGGTGATTCAGAAATGTTTCTTGATGATCTATTTTGATAGCTATCATTTCTATAGCTTGAGTTATTAGAGATTATTTGTGATCTGTAAGTGTTAGTTTTTTTTAAATAGTTTTTGTTAGAGTTGTTCCTAGCGCATTTGTTGAAATAATTTATATAGCGATTGTTTGAATTTTCTCTGGAACGGTCGTTAGATAAGTTTCTCTTGCAGTTTTTTTAGTATACTCGATTCTTACTTTAGTTAGAATTATTACTTCTGTTTGAATATCATCTTGAATAACTGTTTCTGTATTGATTATTGCGGCTATTGGAACGGCTATATCAGTTTTGAGTATTATAATATAAAATTCATTTATCTGATGATCTTCCTCGATTGATATTATTACATGACGGTTGTGATTTATTGTAATTAAAGAAAGATGGAAGTCGTTTGCTCAAACTATTACTACTTTGTATTTTCCTATTTTGTAGATTTTGGTCTTTTCTAAGTTTTGATTAAGAAATTTAGTCAGATAGTTATTTCTGGCGATTGATTTGATTAGTCAATTTGTTTTTGTCTACATGTGGCGATGCTAAGTCCGTATTGCCTACAATAATTACACCCTTCTTGTATGAGGTTTTCCTTTGAAACTCCAAATCTTCTCGTATATGTTAAATATTTATGCAACTATTTCTGCTAAATCGCCATCTGAATCTTGTAAAATCTTTACATGTGAGGTGGTTATTTGGATGTTTGAAATCTATGGTAGTCCAAAAGTTTCTGTTTTTCTAGTTCCATTATGATTTCTGCTTTTCCAATTTCTCTACAACTTTTCTAAATCCATTATCTGGTTCACGGATTGATGAAGGATGTGATGCATTTTTTAAATTTTTTGTTTCAAAATTTTGGTGTTAAAGTCATTTTTAAACTTTTGTCAATTTCGTGTTTATATAAGCTTGTGTGTTTGAAGCAAACAGTTTTTCTACTATTGTTTCTTTTCTCAGAGCAAGTTTTTCCATTGTTTTTTTTTGTTAGTCTGCAGAACTCATCCAATAAAAATCTTCGTTGTTGTTTAATTCCTTCTGGTCAAAGTTTTTTGAAAAGTATTTTGTGAAAATACGTCTTCAATAAGACTTTCACACATGTGTAGGTATAGTTAAGAAATATCCGGATGAAAATTAATCATTATTCCATGGTTATAACTTTTGATTAAAATTATTTGGTAGTTGACAATTTCCGTGAAAAAAATCTCCATCTTCTGAGAAGTGATGTTGATCTATTTTGTCTCTTGAATACTTCATAATTCAATGTTGAAAAAGATTGAGTCTTTTTTAGAGTAATCTATTTGAGCGTATATTTTGTCGTGGAAGCTAACTGATTGCAATTTTGTACAATTGAGTGGTACAATTCGTTCCAGTAAAAGATATTTGTACGAGTTGCAATTGAAGATTATGAAAGCCGATTGGTTTCAGTTCTTTATACTGTGTTTCGTCATGTTTGTAGTAGTAATAGAATAATTGTGATGTTTCGTCTGTATCGAAGATGGAGTCAAAGCTTTAATGTTTGCAAAAGGTCATTGTGAATATAGAATTGGCTCATTCCATTATTTTGTTTTCTTTTTTTGGTATATTCTAAAAAACTCTCAAAAAACTGAATTTTATTTGATGTACTGCCGAGATATACGACGAACGGCCGGATACAATCAATTTTCATGGCGTGGTATCACTGTTACTGTGTAACTTTTAAAATGTCTTACAGTATGATTCAATAAGTATGTTAGTATGGTTTCCTGTCTTGTTTTTTTTTCTTCGTTCATGTCTTATAAATGATGCTGCTGTTGCTTCTGAAGTAGAAAAATGCCTTTCGTTGATTTGTTGTTGTGTGTGCCGATTGTAGTAATACAATGATTGATGTTCTTACTCATTATTTCTAAGTTATTCAAGATTGCCTGTGGTCTTCAACGAGATTCTGAAATTGAGTTTCGTCTCCGGGAAAAACGAGTTTTTGAAATTGGTTTTTGTTTGTGAATAAGAGTATTTTCATTTGTTTTTCAATTTTTTATATCCTACTTTTTGCTGATGCGTTGGTTTCACAATGTCGTTTTCGGAATCTCTAAGAAAGAAATTGTGTAGAAGTATAGTTTGCTTGTTTGCTAGATCAGATGTTGACGTAAGTGTTATAATTCTTGGTGCAAAATCCAGGAGCCAATTATCTGTTACCTAAGCTGTTATTTCTTACCCGTTTTGTGAAAATTATTTCTGTCGTCGGATTTTTTTGTCTTGGCAAGACGGGGTGGGGAGAGGGTATATCAGTTCGGTAAATTGATAAGAGACTGCTCTCAAACAAATGGGTCCGCTTGATGGGTCACTGACGAGATTTACGAGGAATGGCCGGATAGAATCAACTTTCATGGAGTGGTATCACTGTTATTGTGTAACTTTCAATATGTCTTATAGTATGATACAATACGTCTGTTAGTATGGTTTTCTGTTATGATTTTTTTCTTCGTTCAAGTCTCACTCCTATTTAAAGTAAGATCGGTATGAGATCGAGGTTTGAAGAACAGTGAAACAATTCACAAGGTTCTTGTAAGAATAGAACACAAGTCGATCGTTAGATACTATTTTAAAGCTAATTAGTTCTAAAAGTTTTTAAATCTGGGCCATAAATAGGTTGGGTTCAAGTGAAAGATGAAAAACCGAAGTTTCTTGCTGCTGTGGTAATTTAAATGATGATTCTTTTGAAGAAAAAAAAACTGTCACATCGTCCTGGGTTATAGAAGTGTCGGAAAGTGAATCAAATATTTACGTTGTTAGACACTGAATTAAAGGGATGAATTGAATTCGAAATTGAAACACAATAAATCAAAGGAAAGCCACGGTGATCCAATTTAAAGAAAGAATAAGGTTTAACAGTTAGACTAAAGGTTAAAGGTTAAAGATCCCAGCATAACCCTAGATGATCTGATTTGAATAGTTAAGTTTATCATTTAAAATTTAAGATCACAGAGAAGCCACGACGAATAGACAAAATTCCAGTCGGAAAGTTTGAAGCCAGTTAGAAATTATCAAATTGGTTGATCGAGAAACAAAAAAAAATCTTTTGTAGGCTTTGTGTGTGTACCAAAGCGAAAATTACCGACATTTCAGATATTTACTATACCATTTTAGAAGCAACTCAAATTCCGCCTAAAGTTGTTATCAACAAGAATGCCTAAACGAAAAACAGGGTAACTTGGATTCCTTCCAAAATCTTTAAAAAAAGTGTGAACAGGTTGTATTCTAGGGGTAGAGCTGCGAACGGTTCTAAGCGAAACTTGAATGAGGCAAGCGGTTTGTCAGAATAGAACACAAGTCGATCATTAGCTACTATTTTAGAGCTTGTTAGTTCTAGGAATTTTTTTATTCTGGGTCATTTAAGAGGTGGGGTTCAAGTGAAAGATGAAAAACCGAAGTTCCTTGCTGTTGACGTAAATTAAATGGTGATTTGAAAAAAAAACTGTCACTTCGTCCTGGGTCATAGAATTGTTGGAAAGTGAATCAAAATTTTACGTTATTAGACACTGAATTAAAGGGATGAATCGAATTTGAAATTGAAACAGAATAAATCAAAGGAAAGCCACGGTGATTCAATTTTAAGAAAGAATTAGGTTAAATAGTTAGACTAAAGGTTCAAAGGCTAAAAATCCCAGCATAACCCTAGATGATCTGATTTGAATAATTAGGTTTATCATTTAATTTAAGATCACAGAGAAGCAACGACGAATAGACAAGTTTTCAGTCAGAAAGTATGAAATCAGTAGAATATATCAAATTAGATAATCTAGAAACAAAAAAAAATCTTTTGTAGGCTTTGTGTGTGCACCAAAACGAAAAAAACCCGACATTTCAGATATTTACTATACCATTTTAGAAGCAACTCAAATTCCACCTAAAGTTGTTATCAACAAGAATGTCTAAGCGAAAGACAGGGGACTTGGATGCCTTTCAAAATCTTAAAAGGTATCCTGAACAGGTTGTATTCTAGGGGTAGAGCTGAGTACGGTTCTATGTGAAACTTGAGTGAGGCAAGCGGATTTTCAGAGAAGAAATAAAAACACTTTTTTTACAAAAAACCCAGACATAGTATACAAAGTTTGGTCCTCCAATCAGACATTTCCAAAGACGTCAAGTTTTTTTAAATCGTATCAATGAAATTTGATGTATGGACTTGGCTTTTGTGGACAAACTAGCGAAACAAAATAATGGAGTCAATTATTTATCGGTTGCTGTTGATGTTTTTTTTTACAATTTGTAACAGTCAAACAATGAAAAAAAAATATGCCGAAGACATTTTGCATGCTTTCAAAAAAATATTTCTCAAAAAAAACACTCCTGGCAAAACTTTTGAGTTGATAAACGAACAGAATATGGAGAATTTTCAAAATATTTTGCAAAAGAAAGATATTGAAGTTTACTCAGCAATAAGTAAAACAAAAACTGCATTTGCAGAAAGAGCCACTCAATCATTAAAACACATAATTTACTGCTACATTAAAGATCATGGTCAAAACTCATTCACAAGTTATCTCAATTTGTTTCTACAAGGAATGGTCGCGTCAAAAGATTTATTGGGAAATCCCTTGGAAATGTCAAGAACACTGATTTCCTCTCAATTCTGTTCAATAAACCTCTAACAAGGTATAAGAAACTAACGTTTAAAGTAGGATTTAGAGTGAAAATTTCATGGAATGATATTCCTCTTCGAAAGGCATTCGAAATTTTACGTTGTTAGACACTAATTCAAAAGGATGAATTGATATTGAAAATGAAACATGATAAATCAAAGGAAAGCCACGATGATCCATTTTTAAGAAAGAGTTAGGCAAAACAGTTAGACAAAAGGTTAACGGTTAAAGATCCCAGGAGAACCCTAGATGATCCGATTTGATTAAATAAGTTTATCATTTAAAATTCAAGATCACAGAGAAGCCACGATTGATAGACATATTTTCAGTCAGAAAGTTTCAAGTCAGTCAGAAAATATCATATTAGATAATCGAGAAACAAAAAAAATCTTTTGTAGGCTTTGTGAGTGCGCCAAAGCGAAAAAATACCGTCATTTCAGATATTTACTTTGCCATGTTAGAAGCAGCTGAGTTTCCACCTAAACTTGTTATCAACAAGAATACCTACACGAAAGACAGTAGAACATGGATTCCTTTCAAAATCTTAAAAGGTAAGTCTGAACAGGTTGTATTCTAGGGTTAGAGCTGCGTACGGTTCTATGCGAAATTGAGCGAGGCAAGCTGTTTGTCAGAACAAAATTAGAACATTTTTCACAAACCTACAATCGTATACAAAAATTGGTCCACCAATCAGACGTTTCCGAAGACTTCAAATTTTTTAAAATCGTATCAATGAAATTTGGTGTATGGACTTGGCTTTTGTGGACAACCTAGCGAAACAAAACAATGGAATCAAATATTTATTGGTTGCTGTTGATGTTTTTTTACGATTTGTCACTGTCAAACAAGGAAAACAAAATATGCTAAAGACCTTTTGCATGCTTTCAAAAAAAATAGTTCTCAAAAAAACACTCCTGAAAAATTTTGAGTTGATAAAGGAACAGAATATGGAGAACTTTCAAATAATTTTGCAAAGAGAAAGACATTGAAGTTTACTCAGCACTAAGTAAAACAAAAACTGCATTTGCAGAAAGGGCCATTCAATCATTAAAACACATAATTTACTGCTACATTAAAGATCATGGTCAAAACTCATTCACAAACTACCTCACTTTGTTTCTACAAGGAATTGTCGCGTCAATAGATTTATCGGGAAGTTCTCTAGAGTTGTCCACAATACTGATTTCCTCTCAATTCTGTTCAATAAACTTCTAACAAGGTATGAGAAACGAACGCTCAAAGTTGGAGATAGAGTGAGAATTTCAAAGAATGATATTCCTTTTCGAAAGGCATTTGAAATTTTACGTTGTCAGACACTAAACTAAAAAGATGAATTGAATTTGAAATTGAACCATAATAAATCAAAGGAAATTTGCGATGATCCACTTTTAAGAAAGAATTAGAGTAAATCTTAGACACAAGTTTAAAGGTTAAATATCCCAGGAGAACCCTAGATGATCTGATTTGATTAATTAAGTTTATCATTTAAAATTCAAGTTCACAGAGAAGCCACGATGAATAGACAAATTTTCAGTCAGAAAGTTTCAAATCAGTCAGAAAATATCATATTAGATATTCGAGACACAAAAAAATCGTTTGTAGGCTTTATGAGTGCGCCAAAGCGAAAAAATACCGTCATATCAGATATTTATTTTGCCATGTTAGAAGCAGCTCAATTTCCACCTAAACTTGTTACCAACAAGAATGCCTACACGAAAGACAGGAGAACTTGGATTCCTTTCAAAGTCTTGAAAACTAAGTCTGAACAGGTTGTTCTTCTTTTTAAATTCTACCAGAGAAATTTGAATAATATTCAAGGTGCGCATGTTTTGAATTTTATAAGTTATTTCAAGTAATTATGTAGTTTTGCTTTTAAGTGCAAATTATGACAGTAAATAAAGTATACAATTGAACAATTTATTTACTTTCTTTGTAATATGTTTTTTTCTCAAAAATTTGACTTTTTTTGAAGTTTCAGCATATAGCATAAAAGCAGTTAAAACGCTACTCCTAATACAACTAGGATATTCACCATTAGGACAACGCGCCCGAAACGTTTGAAAAAAAACCAAGACATTTTTACTCAAATTCCAAAAAATTACGTTTTTTTTAACCATTTTTTACCATCACACAAACCATGAAACCTTAAGATTTCTAATCCCTATCTTAATACATTGTAGACTCTATACCTAATGTTAATACATAGCTTGGAAGACCGAAAACCTATAACGTATCCTAATACATGGGGTCTTCCATGCCCCCGACCACCTTAGCCTCAACATTTACTATTGTTATCCTTTTCTTCGCTTCTTTTTATCTTGGCAAGACGGGGTGGGGATGATTTTGATTTTATCTATTTGAGTTTTGTAAATCATTTCAGTGTGGTGATTCAGAAAGATTTCTTCATGATCTATTTTGATAGCTAATATTTCTATAGCTAGAACTTATAGAGATCATTCGTGATCTATAGTTGTTAGTTTTATCAAAATAGTTTTTGTTAGAGTTTTTCCTAGCGCAGTTGTTTAAATAATTTATATAGCGATTTTTTGAATATTCTCTGAAACGGTCGTTAGAGAAGTTTCTCTTGCAGTTTTTTGAGTATACTCGATTCCTACTATAGATAGAATCATTACTTCTGTTTGAATTTCATCTTGAGTCACTGTTTCTTTATTGATTTTTGCGGCTATTGGAACGGCTAAATCAGTTTTGAGTATTATAATACAAAGTTTATCTATCTGACGATCTTCCTCGATTGATATTATTACATGAAGGTTATGGTTTATCGTATTTAAACAAAGATGGAAGTCGTTTCCTCAAAATATTACTACTTTGTATTTTCAAATTTGGTAGATTTTGGTCTTTTTTCCGTTTTGACAAAAAGATATATTCAGATAGTTATTTTTGGTGATTGATTTGATTTATCATCTTGTTTTTGTCTACATTTGGCGATGCTATGTCGGTATCGCCTACATTAATTACACCCTCCTTGATTGAGGTTTTCCGTTCAAACTCCAAATCTTCTCGTATATGTTAAAGATTTATGCAACTATTTCAGCTAATTCGGCATCTAAATCTTGTATAATCATTATACACATGTGAGGTGGTTATTTGGAAGTTTGAAACCTATGGTAGTCCTAAAGTTTCCGTTTTTCTAGTTCCATTATGATTTATGCTTCTTCCAATTTCTCTACAACTTTTCTAAATCCATTATATGGTTCACGGATTGATGAAGGATGTGATGCATAATTTTAGTTTTTATATTTCAAAATTTTGGTGTGAAACTCATAAATAAAATTTAGTCAATTTCGTGTTTATATAAGCTTGTGTTTTTGAAGAAAACGCTTTTTGTACTATTGTTTCTTTTCTCAGAGCAAGTTTTTCCATTGTTCTTTTTTATCAGTCTGCAGAATTCATCCAATGAAAACATTTGTTGTTGTTTAATTGCTTCTGGTCAAAGTTTTTGAAAAACTTTGTGTGAAAATACTTTTTCACACAAGACTTTCTCACAGGTCTAGATATAATTCAAAAACATCCGGATGAAATCTATAATCTGAATCGTTATCATTTTTCCATGGTTATAAGTTTTGCTTAAAATTATTAAGTTTACAATTTCCG
This sequence comes from Symsagittifera roscoffensis, assembly GCF_963678635.1. Classification (NCBI taxonomy): domain Eukaryota; kingdom Metazoa; phylum Xenacoelomorpha; order Acoela; family Convolutidae; genus Symsagittifera; species Symsagittifera roscoffensis. The sequence continues at coordinate 6,931,857 of NC_087065.1, read as the reverse complement.
TGAAAAAATCTCCATCTTCTGAGAAGTGATGTTGATCTCATGTATTATTTTGTCTCTTGAATACTTCATAAATTTTATTTTGTTGAAAAAGATTGAGTTTTTTTTAGAGTAATCTATTTGAGTGTATATTTTGCCGTGGAAGTTAACTGATTGCGATTTTGTACAATTGAGTGGTACAATTCGTTCCAGTAAAAGAAATTTTTGCGACTTGCATTTGAAAATTATGAAAAATGATTTGTTTCAGTTCTTTTTGTTGTGTTTCGTCATGTTTGTAGTAGTAATACAAAAATTGTGACGTCTCGTCTGTATCGAAGATGGAGACAAAGTTTTAAGGTTTGCAAAAATGTCATTGTGAATATTGAATTGGCTCGTTTCATTATTTTATTTTCTATTTTTTGTTTTTTTCTAAAAAGAATTTTCAAAAAACTTAATTTAATTTGGTGTACTGTCGAGATATACGACGAATGGCCGGAAAGAATCAACCTTAGGGCGTGGTATCAATGTTTTTGTATAACGTTCAATATGTCTTATATTATGATTCAATATGTATGTTAGTATGGTTTTCTGTCAAGTTTTTTTTTCTTCGTTCACGTCTTATAAATGATGCTGTTGTTGCTTCTGAAGTAGAAAAATGCCTTTCGTTGAATTGTTGTGTGTGCTGATTGTTTATATCTAAATTATTTGCGCATGCGTGTGGTTTTCAACGAGATTCTGAAATTGAGTTTCGTCTCCGCGAAAAACGAGTTTTTGAAGTTGGTTTTTGTTTGTGAATAAGAGTATTTTTATTTGTTTTTAGATTTTTTAAATCCTTCTTTTTGCTGATGCGTTGTTTTTACAAGGTAGTTTTTGGAATCTTTAAGAAGGAAATTGTGTAGACGTTTAGTTTGCTTGTTTGCTAGATTAGATGATGACATAAGTGTTGGAATTCTTAGTGCAAAATCCAGGAGCCAATTATCTGTTAGCTAAACTGTTAGTTCTTACTCGTTTCGTGAAAACTATCTCTGTCGCCGACTTTTCTTGTCTTGGCAAGACGGGATGAGGAGAGCGTATATCAATTCGGTAAAATGATGTGATACTACTCTCAAACAAAAAGGTCCGCTTGATGGGTCACTGCCGAGATTTACGAGGAATGGCCGGATAGAATCATTTTTCATGGAGTGGTATAAATGTTAATGTGTAACTTTGAATATGTCTTATAGTATGATTCAATACGTCTGTTAGTACGGTTTTCTATCATGTTTTTTTCATCGTTTATGTATCACTCCTACTTAAATTAGGGTCGATATGAGATCGAAGTTTGAAGAAAAATATAATACTTCACAAGGTTCTTGTATGAATAGAACACAAGTCGATAATTAGCTACTCTTTTAGAGCTTATTAGTTCTAAGCGTTTTTTATTCTGGGTCATAAAAGAAGTGGAATTCAAGTGAAAGATGAAAAACCGATTTTCCTTGCTGTTGGCGTAATTTAAATGTTGATTTGAATAAAAAACTGTCACTTCGTCCTGGGTCATAGAAGTTTTGGAAAGTGAATCAAAATTTTACGTTGTTAGACACTGAATTAAAGAGATGAATCGAATTTGAAATTGAAACAGAATAAATCAAAGTAAAGCCACGGTGATTAAATTTTAAGAAAGAATCAGGTTAAATACTTGGACTAAAAGTTTAAAGGCTAAAGATCCCAGCATAACCCTAGATGATCTGATTTGAATAATTAGGTTTATCATTTAAAATTTAAGATCACAGAGAAGCCACGATGAATAGACAAATTTTCAGTCAGAAAGTTTCAAATCAGTCAGAAAATATGATATTAGATATTCGAGATACAAAAAAATCTTTTGAAGGCTTTGTGAGTGCGCCAAAGCGAAAAAATACCGTCATTTCAGATATTTACTTTGCCATGTTAGAAGCAACTCAAATTCCACGTTAAGTTGTTATCAACAAGAATGTCTAAACGAAAGACAGGGGACTTGGATTCCTTTCAAAATCTTAAAACGTAAGTCTGAACAGGTTGTATTCTAGGGGTAGAGCTGCGTACGGTTCTATATGAAACTTGAGTGAGGCAAGCGGATTTTTAGAAAAGAAAAAAGAACACTTTTTACAAAAACCTAGACATTGTAAACAAAATTTCGTCCACCAATCAGACGTTTCCAAAGATTTCAAGTTTTTTCAAATCTTATCAATGAAATTTGGTGTATGGACTTGGCTTTTGTGGACAAACTAACAAAACAAAACAATGGAGTCAAATATTTATCGGTTGCTGTTGATGTTTTTCTACGATTTGTCACAGTCAAACAATGAAAACAAAATATGCTGAAGACATTTTGCATGCTTTCAAAAAATATATTTCTCAAAAAAAACACTCCAAAAAAACTTTTGAGTTGATAAAAGAACAGAATATGGAGAATTTTTAAAAGATTTTGCGCAGAGAAAGACATTGAATTTTACTCAGCAATAAGTAAAACAAAAGCTGCTGTTTTACTTAAAACAAGGTCTAGGTATATTTCAAAAACATCCGGATGAAATCTATATTCTGAATCGTTAACATTTTTCCATGTTTATAACTTTTGCTCGAAATTAGTTGGTAGTTGACAATTTCCTTGAAAATAATCTCCATCTTCTGAGAAGTGATGTTGATCCCATGTATTATTTTGTCTCTTGAATACTTCATAATTTTATTTTGTTGAAAAAGATTGAATGTTTTTAGAGTAATCTATTTGAGTGTATATTTTGTCGTGGAAGCTAACTGATTGCGATTTTGTTCAATTGAGTGGTACAATTCGTTCCAGTAAAAGCAATTTTTGCGAGTTGCATTTGAAGATTATGAAAGCAGATTTGTTTCAGTTCTTTTTTCTGTGTTTCGTCATGTTTGTACTAGTAATACAAAAACTGTGACGTCTCGTCTGTATCGAAGATGGAGACAAAGCTTTAAGGTTTGCAAAAATGTCATTGTGAATATTGAATTGGCTCGTTTCATTGTTTTATTTTCCAATTTTTGTTATTTTCTAAAAAGAATTTTCAAAAAAATTTAATTTTGTTTGGTGTACTGCCAAGATATACGACGAATGGCTGGGTTGAATCAACCTTATGGCGTGGTATCAATGTTATTGTAAAACTTTCAATATGTCTTATAGAATGGTTCAATAGGTATGTTAGTATGGTTTTCTGTCATGTTTTTTTTCTTCGTCCACGTCTTATAAATGATGCTGTTGTTGCTTCTGAAGTAGAAAAATGCCTTTCGTTGAATTGTTGTGTGTGCCGATTGTTTATTTCTAAATTATTTACGCATGCGTGTGGTTTTCAACGAGATTCTGAAACTGAGTTTCGTCTCCAGGAAAAACGAGTTTTTGAAATTGGTTTTTATTTGTGAATAAGAGTATTTTTAATTGTTTTTAGATTTTTTAAATCCTACTTTTTGCTGATGCGTTGTTTTTACAAGATAGTTTTCGGAATCTCTAAGAAAAAAATTGTGTAGACGTTTAGTTTGCTTGTTTGCTAGATTAGATGATGACATAAAAGTTAGAATTCTTGGTGCAAAATCCAGGAGCCAATTATCTGTTAGCTAAACTGTTAGTTCTTACTCGTTTCGTGAAAACTATCTCTGTCGCCGGCTTTTCTTGTCTTGGCAAGACGGGGTGAGGAGAGCGTATATCAATTCGGTAAAATGATGTGATACTGCTCTCAAACGAATAGGTCCGCTTAATAGGTCACTGCCGAGATTTACGAGGAAAAGCCGGATAGAATCCATTTTCATGGAGTGGTACCACTGTTAATGTGTATTTTTCAATATGTCTTATAGTTTGATTCAATACTTCTGTTAGTATGGTTTTCTATAATGTTTTTTTTTCATCGTTCATGTATCATTCTTACTTAAAGTAGGATCGATATGAGATCGAGGTTGGAAGAACAGTAAAATAATTCACAAGGTTCTTGTATTAATAGAACACAAGTCGATCATTAGCTACTATTTTAGAGCTGGTTAGTTCTAGGAATTTTTTATTCTGGGTCATTTAAGAGGTGGGGTTCAAGTGAAAGATGAAAAGCTTAAGTTCCTTGCTGTTGACGTAATTTAAATGGTGATTTGAAAAAAAAACTGTCACTTCGTCCTGGGTCATAGAATTGTTGGAAAGTGAATCAAAATTTTACGTTATTAGACACTGAATTAAAGGGATGAATCGAATTTGAAATTGAAACAGAATAAATCAAAGGAAAGCCACGGTGATTCAATTTTAAGAAAGAATTAGGTTAAATAGTTAGACTAAAGGTTCAAAGGCTAAAGATCCCAGCGTAACCCTAGATGATCTGATTTGAATAATTAGGTTTATCATTTAATTTAAGATCACAGAGAAGCAACGACAAATAGACAAATTTTCAGTCAGAAAGTATGAAATCAGTAGAATATATCAAATTAGATAATCTAGAAACAAAAAAAAATCTTTTGTAGGCTTTGTGTGTGCACCAAAACGAAAAAAAACCGACATTTCAGATATTTACTAGACCATTTTAGAAGCAACTCAAATTCCACCTAAAGTTGTTATCAACAAGAATGTCTAAGCGAAAGACAGGGGACTTGGATGCCTTTCAAAATCTTAAAAGGTAAGTCTGAACAGGTTGTATTCTAGGGGTAGAGCTGAGTACGGTTCTATGTGAAACTTGAGTGAGGCAAGCGAATTTTCAGAGAAGAAATAAAAACACTTTTTACAAGAACCTAGACATCGTAAACAAAATTTGTTCCACCAATCAGACGTTTCCAAAGACTTCAAGTTTTTTCACATCGTATCATGAAAATTTGGTGTATGGACTTGTCTTTTGTGGACAAACTAGCGAAACAAAACAATGGAGTCAAATAGTTTATCGGTTGCTGTTGATGTTTTTTCTACGATTTGTCACAGTCAAACAATGAAACAAAATATGCCAAGGACATTTTGCATGCTTTCAAAAAAATAATTCTTAAAAAAACACTCCTGAAAAACTTTGAGTTGATAAAATAACAGAATCTGGTGAATTTTCAAAAACATTTAGCAAAGAGAAAGACATTGAAGTTGACTCAGCACTAAAAAAAACAAAAGCTGCATTTGCAGAAGGGGTCATTCAATCATTAAAACACATAACTTACCGCTACGTTGAAGATCATGGTCAAAACTCATTCACAAGTTACCTCAATTTGTTTCTACAAGGAATTGTCGCGTCAAAAGATTTATTAGGAAATCCCCTAGAGATGTCAAGAACACTGAATTACTCTTAATTGTGTTCAATAAACCTCTAACAAGGTATACGAAAATAACGTTCGAAGTAGGAGATAGAGTGAGAAATTCAAAGAATGAGATTCCTCTTCGAAAGGCATTCAAAATTTTACGTTGTTAGACACTAATTTAAAAGGATGAATTGATATTGAAATTGAAACATGATAAATCAAAGGAAAGCCACGATGATGCAATTTTGAGAAAGAATTAGGCTAAACAGTTATTCAAAAGGTTAAAGATTAAATATCCCAGGAGAACCCTAGATGATCTGATTTGATTAATTAAGTTTATCATTTCAAATTCAAGATCACAGAGAAGCCACAATTAAAAGACAAATTTTCAGTCAGAAAGTTTCAAGTCAGTCAGAAAATATCACATTAGATAATCGAGAAACATAAAATCTTTTGTAGGCTTTGTGAGTGTACCAAAGCAAAAAATTACCGACATTTCACATATTTACTTGACTATTTTAGAAGCAGCTCAAATTCCACCTAAGCATGTTATCAACAAGAATGCCTACACGAAAGACAGGAGAACATGGATTCCTTTCAAAATCTTAAGGGGTAAGTCTGAACAGTTTGTATTCTAGGGCTAGAGCTGCGTACGATTCTATGCGAAAGTGAGTGAGACAAGCGGTTTGTCAGAAAAAAAATTAGAACACTTTTCACAAACCTCGACATCGTATACAAAATTTGGTCCACCAATCAGATGTTTCCGAATATTTCAAAATTTTTCAAATCGTATCAATGAAATTTGGTGTTTGGACTTGACTTTTGTGGACAAACTAGCGAAACAGAACAATTGAGTCAAATATATATCGGTTGCTGTTGATGATTTTTCATGATATGTCACATTCAAACAATGAATACAAAATATGCCAAAGACACTTTGCATGCTTTCAAAGAAAAATTCTCAAAAAACACTCCTGAAAAATTTTGAGTTGATAAAGGAACAGAACATGGGGAAACTTTAAAAACATTTTGCAAGGAGAAAGACATTGAAGTTTAGTTTAGATCATGGTGAAAATAATGGTGAAAACTCATTCACAAGTTATCACAATTTGTGTCTACAGGGAATTGTCGGGTCAACAGATCTATTGGCAAATCCCCTAGAGATGTCAGGAATGCTAATTTCTTCTCAATTCTGTACAATTAACCTCTAACAAGGTGTAAGAAACTAAAGTTCAAATTTGGAGATAGCGTGAGAAATTCAAAGAATAATATTTCTTTTCGAAAGTCATACAAACCACAATTACAGATAAAGTTTTTGAAATTTCGGCAATATCTTTAAAAAAGCCTCCCAGATACATCTTTGAAGATCTCGAAAAAGAAGAAATTTTGGAAAAATTTTTTGATAAAAGAGTTGAGAAAAGAATCAGATTGAAGGAAAATCCCTTACAAACTAAATTTTTTTCGATCAGTGACCATGGATTCTTTTACTTTTGAGTAAGTTTCTTACGCTTCTTTTAATTTTTATCAGAATCATAATGTTAGTTCTTTTACAAAATTTCACCCGAAAAATACATTTGAAATGAGAATGGGAGGTTGCTATTTCAGAAATATCATACCTTTATTTGTACCAAAATGTTACTGAGGCAATGCTTACATTCGTAGATGGCAGAAAAATTCCTGAGGAGAAAAGAAAGATTGTACCAATGCCTATTGAAGCACGATTGCATGAGTATAATATGGAATATAACATAGTCGGTGATTTAAAAACTCCCTTATTGTGTTGCATTCATCTCCAAAGCAAAAAGTGGAGATATAATTTCAACAGGACATTGCATGAATTATCAGTCCTTTATAAATTTACAGTTTAAAATATTGTCGAAAAACTCGTTCCATAGTTTTAAGATAGAGCTAAAAGATAGTACAGGCGAAAAATTTCCTTTCGTGCCGTAGGAATTTCCCGAATTTTCTCTTGTTCTGCAAGATTTCGAAAAATCTTTTTTGATTTTAACTTCATTCAAAATGGTTTCTCAAAATTCTGCCGATTTCTCCACTTTTCGAGGACAAGCAAGACAACGTGGAAGACGTTTTTTAGCTCTTGCACAAACTCGTGGGAGAACTGCAATCCCCTTTATTAAAGGATATATAATCCCATCTGCAAAAAGAATTGGAGCAGACTTGTTTGAAATCGCTGCACTGGAGGTTGGGGAAATTGTTACTGGACGCAAAAAACTCGAATCAATTGCAAAAGAAGTGGGTACAAAAACAGTTCGGAAACAATTGGGAGGTGGAAGAAGAAATCCAAGCGTAGAACTGACAGAATCAAATCCATTTCTCGAAAAAGTATATGTCGCTCTCGCAAAGACATCTTTGACAACACAAAATGAGTATCAATCAAATTACTCATTTCCGGAACGGGGCTTTTACAAATTGTTCATTGGAGATTTTTGATAAAGTCCAATTTTTGGAAACAAATATGTCATCTTACACTCAAGAAGTATTCCCCAGGACTTCTCTAGATGAAAGTAGTATTGAGTTTGAATTTGAAACGGATCGTAATCTCTACTTGGATATGGTCGATGCCCATCTTAGCCTAAAGCTTCAACTATTCAAGTGAGATTAATTGATGATTTCAAGAGGGGAAAAGTAGAACGTAAAGCAAAATACGAGGATAATTCAGACTGATAGAGCAAATTCCTTAAGACCACGGATAATTTTTTCATTCTATGGGTGCCTCGCCATTGATTAGTGTACTTGCGAAAAATTAATGGTACCAAAAACAATTATCAAACTAAACTAATTCGAGTTAGATCTAATTTTTACATGCTTTCTGATAGTCCAAATATCAGTCTGAATATTGTTAACTGTTCGCTGTTAACTAGACAAACTTTATTTACTGATCCTAGTCATCAATACTTGCAATGAAACCTGGAAAAAAACTGCTCAGTACAATTACATGGAAACTATATCAAGAACCTTTATTTTAAAGGTTAATTTTTTTTGAGTTTTCAGGTTTCTCTAAACCTGAAAACACTTTTGGGACTTTTCATTTTTATTTTTTCTCTACTATCTTTTTGTTTTTCTTCAGACCCAAATCTCCAGAAAAAGCAGATAAAAAATGCTGTTTAATTTAAAACCCAAGAAATTTCTTCAATCTAAAATGAAAACAGTTTTCAATAGTCTCAGGTTAAAGATCCCAGGAGAACCTTAGATGATCTGATTTGATTAATTAAGTTTATCATTTAAAATTCAAGATCACAGAGAAGCCACGACTAATAGACAAATTTTCAGTCAGAAAAATTCAAGTCAGTCAGAAAAAATCATAATAGATAATCAAGAAACAAAAAAAATCTTTTGTAGGCTTTGAGAGTGCACCAAGGCGAAAAAAATACCGCCATTTCGGATATTTAATTTACCATTTTAGAAGCAGCTCAAATTCCACCTAAGCTTGTTATCAACAAGAATGCCTACACGAAGGACAGGAGAACATGGATTCCTTTCAAAATCTTAAAAGGTAAGTCTGAACAGGTTGTATTCTAGGGTTAGAGCTGCGTACGGTTCTATGCGAAATTGAATTATGCAAGCGGTTTGTCAGAAAAAAAAAAAGAACATTTTTCACAAACTTAGACATCGTATACAAAATTTGGTCCACCAATCAGACGTTTCCGAAGACTTCAAATTTTTTCAAATCGTATCAATGAAATTTGGTTTATGGACTTGGCTTTTGTGGACAAACTAGCGAAACAAAACAATGGAGTCAAGTTTTTATCGGTTGCTGTTGATGTTTTTTTACGATTTGTCACAGTCAAACAAGGAAAACAAAATATGCCAAAGACCTTTTGCATGCTTTCAAAAAAAAATAGTTCTCAAAAAAACACTCCTGAAAAATTTTGAGTTGATAAAGGAACAGAATATGGAGAACTTTCAAATGTTTTGCAAAGAGAAAGACATTGAAGTTTACTCAGCACTAAGTAAAACAAAAGCTGCATTTGCAGAAAGGGCCATTCCATCATTAAAATACAAAATTTACCGCTACATTAAAGATCATGGTCAAAACTCATTCACAAGTTATCTCAATTTGTTTCTACAAGGAATGGTCGCGTCAAAATATTTATTGGGAAATCCCTTGGAGATGTCAAGAACACTGATTTCCTCTCAATTCTGTTCAATAAACCTCTAACAAGGTATAAGAAACTAACGTTTAAAGTAGGAGTTAGAGTCAAAAATTCATGGAATGATATTCCTCTTCGAAAGGCTTTCAAAATTTTACGTTGTTAGACACTAATTTGAAAGGATGATTTGATATTGAAATTGAAACATGATAAATCAAAGGAAAGCCACGATGATCCATTTTTAAGAAAGAGTTAGGCAAAACAGTTAGACAAAAGGTTAAAGGTTAAAGATCCCAGGAGAACCCTAGATGATCCGATTTGATTAAGTAATCTTACCATTTAAAATTCAAGATCACAGAGAAGCCACGATTGATAGACATATTTTCAGTCAGAAAGTTTCAAGTCAGTCAGAAAATATCATATTAGATAATCGAGAAACAAAAAAAATCTTTTGTAGGCTTTGTGAGTGCAACAAAGCGAAAAAATACCGACATTTCAGATATTTACTTTACCATTTTAGATGCAGCTCAAATTCCACCTAAAATTGTTATCAACAAGAATGCCTACACGAAAGACAGGAGAACATGGATTCCTTTCAAAATCTTAAAAGGTAAGTCTGAACAGGTTGTATTCTAGGGTTAGAGCTGCGTACGGTTCTATGCGAAATTGAGTTATGCAAGCGGTTTGTCAGAAAAAAAAATTAGAACACTTTTCACAAACTTAGACATCGTATACAAAATTTGGTCCACCAATCAGACGTTTCCGAAAACTTCAAGTTTTTTCAAATCGTATCAATGAAATTTGGTATATGGACTTGGCTTTTGTGGACAAACTAGCGAAACAAAACAATGGAGTCAAGTATTTATCGGTTGCTGTTGATGTTTTTTTTACAATTTGTCACAGTCAAACATGGAAAACAAAATATGCTGAAGACTTTTTGCATGCTTTCAAAAAAATAGTTCTCAGAAAAACACTCCTGAAAAATTTTGAGTTGATAAAGGAACAGAATATGGAGAACTTTCAAGTAATTTTGCAAAGAGAAAGACATTGAAGTTTACTCAGCACTAAGTAAACAAAAGCTGCATTTGCAGAAAGGGCCATTCAATCATTAAAACACAAAATTTACTGCTACATTAAAGATCATGGTCAAAACTCATTCACAAGTTATCTCAATTTGTTTCTACAAGGATTGGTCGCGTCAAAAGATTTATTGGGAAATCCCTTGGAGATGTCAAGAACACTGATTTCCTCTCAATTCTGTTCAATAAACCTCTAACAAGTTATAAGAAACTAACGTTCAAAGTAGGAGTTAGAGTGAAAAATTCATGGAATGATATTCCTCTTGGAAAGGCATTCGAAATTTTACGTTGTTAGACACTAATTTAAAAGGATGAATTGATATTGAAATTGAAACATGATAAATCAAAGGAAAGCCACGATGATGCAATTTTGAGAAAGAATTAGGCTAAACAGTTAGACAAAAGGTTAAAGGTTAAACATCCCAGGATAATCCTAGATGATCTGATTTGATTAATTAAGTTTATCATTTCAAATTCAAGATCACAGAGAAGCCACGATTAAAAGACAATTTTTCAGTCAGAAAGTTTCAAGTCAGTCAGAAAATATCACATTAGATAATCGAGAAACATAAAATCTTTTGTAGGCTTTGTGAGTGTACCAAAGCAAAAAATTACCGACATTTCAGATATTTACTTGACTATTTTAGAAGCAGCTCAAATTCCACCTAAGCATGTTATCAACAAGAATGCCCACACGAAAGACAGGAGAACATGGATTCCTTTCAAAATCTTAAGAGGTAAGTCTGAACAGTTTGTATTCTAGGGCTAGAGCTGCGTACGATTCTATGCGAAATTGAGTGAGACAAGCGGTTTGTCAGAAAAAAAATTAGAACACTTTTCACAAACCTAGACATCGTATACAAAATTTGGTCCACCAATCAGACGTTTCCGAATATTTCAAAATTTTTCAAATCGTATCAGTGAAATTTGGTGTTTGGACTTGACTTTTGTGGACAAACTAGCGAAACAGAACAATTGAGTCAAATATTTATTGGTTGCTGTTGATGTTTATTTACGATTTGTCACAGTCAAACAAGGAAAAGAATATATGCCAAAGACTTTTGCATGCTTTCAAAAAAAATAGTTCTCAAAAAAACACTCGTGAAAAATTTTGAGTTGATAAAGGAACAGAACATGGGGAAACTTTAAAAAAAATTTGCAAGGAGAAAGAAATTGAAGTTTACTCAGCAATAACGAAAAAAAAGCTGCATTTGCAGAAAGAGCCATTCAATCAATAAAACACATAATTTACTGCTACATAGAAAATCATGGTGAAAATTCATTCACAAGTTATCTCAATTAGTGTCTACAGGGAATTGTCACGTCAACACATCTATTGGCAAATCCCCTTGAGATGTCAAGAATACCGATTTCCTCTCAATTCTGTACAATAATCCTCTACCAAGGTATATGAAACTAAAGTTCAAACTTGGAGATAGCGTGAGAAATTCAAAGAATGATATTCCTTTTCGAAAGGAAAACAAACCACAATCACAGATAAAGTTTTTGAAATTTCGGCAACATCTTCAAAAAAACCTCCCAGATACAATATTGAAGATCTCGAAAAAGAAGAATTTCTGGGAAACTTTTACAATAAAAGAGTTGAGAAAAAATCAGATTGAAGGAGAATCATAAAAAAACTAAATTTTTATCGATCAGGGGCCATGGAATCTTTTACTTTTGAGTAATCTTCTTACGCTTCTTTTAATTATTATCAGAATCATAATGTTAGTTCCTTTAGAAAAATTCTACCCGAAAAATACTTTTGAAAGGAGATTGGGAGGCTGCTATTTCAGAAAAATCATACCCTTATTTGTACCAAAAAAATACTGAGGGAAAGCTTACATTCGTAGATGGCAGAGAAATTCCTGAGGAGAAAAGAAAGATTGTACCAATGCATATTGAACCAGGATTGGATCCATATTTTTTCAATATATAGATTTAGCCGTGAAAAAAAAATTCGAGAACGTTTAGGGCTCAAGCGTTTGAATACAACGGAATCTATGTATCAGTAGAAAAAATTCTCAAAAGATTGCTCTTCATATACCTAAGAATCAATCAGTGTTTATTTTTCAACGTTCTGACTTGTGTCACATTTTTAATTGTGATTTAGAGCAAAATTAAACAGGGGCTATAAGGAAAAAAAAAGGTCCACACTATTCTCAGTATTCTTACGACATTATAACAATACATTCTTTGATAGTAAATAAAGATATTTTGGAATATAACATAGTCGGTGATTTAAAAACTCCCTTATTATGTTTCATTCATCTCCAAAGCAAAAAGAGGAGATATAACTTAAACAGGACACTGCCTGAAATATCAGTCCTTTAGAAATTATTATCTTACGCTTCTTTTAATTATTATCAGAATAATAATGTTAGTTCTTTTACAAAACTTTTACCCGAAAAAAAACATTTGAAATGAGAATGGGAACATTTGAAATTTCAGAAATATCAGACCCTCATTTGTACCAAAATGTTACTGAGGCAAAGCTTACATTCGTAGATGGCAGAGAAATTCCTGAGGAGAAAATAAAGATTGTACCAATGCATATTGAACCAGGATTGCATGAGGATATTATGGATTTTAACATAGTCGGTGATTTAAAAACTCCCTTATTATGTTGCATTCATCTCCAAAGCAAAAAGAGGAGATATAACTTCTACAGGACACTGCATGAATTATCAGTCCTTTACAAATTTACAGTTTAAAAAATTGTCGAAAAACTCTTTCCATAATATTAAGATAGAACTAAAAGATAGTACAGACGAAAAGATTTCTTTTGTGCCGTGGGAATTTTCCAAAACCAGACCCATTTCTCGAAAAAGTAGATCGAAAAACAGTCGCTCTCGCAAAGACGTTTTTGACAATACAAAATGAGTATAAATCAAATTAGGCATTTCCGGTACGGGGCTTTTACAAATTGTTCATTGGAGATTTTTGATAAAGTCCCAGTTTTGGAAACAAATATGTCATCTTACACTCAAGAAGTATTCCCCAGGACTTCTCTAGATGAAAATAGAAATGAGTTTGAATTTGAAACGGATCGTAACCTCTACTTGGATATGGTCGATACCCATCTTAGCTTAAAGCTTCAGCTCTTCAAGGGAAGATTATTTGATGCTTTCAAGAGGGGAAAAGTAGAACGTAAAGCAAAATACGAGGATAATTCAGACTGATAGAGCAAATTCCTTAAGACCACGGATAATTTTTTCACTCTATGGGTGCCTCGCGATTGATTAGTGTACTTGCGAAAAACTAATAGTTCCAAAAACAATTATCAAACTAAACTAATTCGAGTTAGATCTAATTTTTACATGCATTCTGATAGTCCAATTATCAGTCTGAATATTGTTAACTGTTCGCTGTTAACTAGACAAACTTTATTTACTGATCCTAGTCATCAATACTTGCAATGAAACCTGGAAAAAAACTGCTCAGTACAATTACATGGAAACTATATCAAGAACCTTTATTTTCCCATCTCGTCATAACCAATTCATACAGGAAAATATATTCAATAAAGCCCCAATAAGAAGAGTAGCTGATGCAATGAATACAACTTCAGCTGTTTCTTTTCATGAGATCCCTTTCAGCTATCAACAATTCCATTTGAGAGAACTTAGAACTATTCGGGGTGGACGACAACCTTCTCCTTGTCGTCCCTATGTTACAACAAGGAAAGCAATGCAGTTTAACGAAGACTTACATGCTCTTCCTATGGAAGAATTTTAAAATCACTACTTTCTTGGTTTTGACTTGAATTCATTACAGGATGCAGCTGAAGTTATCCAGAACTTAGTGGAGAAAGCATGAAATTAGAAACATTTTTTTTCCAATTTTCCTTGCAGCAAGTAACGGAACTGATAGCCATGGGACAAAGAATATCAAATGTTCAAATTTACAAAATCAAAACAGTCTCTGAAAAAATTAAATTTTTTTGAGTTTTCAGGTTTCTCTAAACCTGAAATTTTTTTTGGATTGTTCATCATTGTTATTTTCTCTCTACTATCTTTTTTGCTTTTCTTCAGACCCAAATCTCCAGAAAAAGCAGATAAAAAATGCTGTTTAATATAAAACCCAAGAAATTTCTTCAATCAGTTTTCAATAGTCTCTGTCCAGTACATAAGGCATGTGTCTGGGATTTGGTTGATTCAATACCTATATGCTTGTAAAGTCGTTAATCATTCTTCTTTATCCTAATTTGTTCTATCAAAATAACAATTTTTTTGTTTAGATGTGAATAAATACCTCAACTAACAAAATACTCTTTTGCAATCATCAACTCAGCTCCAAGCAATGATAGAGGGGAACAATGAATCATGATAGCTCGATTGAACAAAAATTACAACTTTAATAATTCTTTGGGTCAGAAAAGAACAACCTATTCCTTTATAATTGGCGAATAAGAACTTTTGGCGAATGGTTCACAGAAAACTAAAAAAACTGATAATTTGAACGGATTTTAAGCTATTTATCCCCCATTTCTTCTTTTTAAATTCTACCAGAGAAACTTGAATAATATTCAAGATAGGCATGTTTTGAATTTTATAAGTTATTTCAAGTAAATATGTAGTTTTGTTTTTAAGTACAAATTATGACAGTAAATAAAGTATACAATGCAATGATTTATATACTTTATTTGTAATTTACTTTTTTTTCTCAAAAATTTGTCTTTTTTCGAAGTTTCAGTAGGTTTCAGCATAGAGCATCAAAGCAGTTAAAACGCTACTCCTAATACAACTAGGATATTCACCATTAGGATAACGCGCCCGCAATGTTTGCAAAAAAACCTAGACATTGTTACTCAAAATCCAAAAAAAAAAACGTTTTTTTACCATTCTCTTAGCATCACACAAACCATGAAACCTTAAGATTTCTAATCCCTATTTTAATACCTTGTAGACTCTTTACCTAATGTTAATACATAGCATTGAAGAGACCGAAAATCTATAACGTATCCTAATACATGGGGTCTTCCATGCCCCCGACCACCTTAGCCTCAACATTTACTATTGTTATCCTTTTCTTCGCGTCTTTTAATGCTTGCAAGACGGGGTGGGGATGATTTAGATTTTATCTATTTGAGTTTTGTGAATCATTTTGGTGTGATGATTCAGAAAAGTTTCTTCATGATCTATTTTGATAGCTAATATTTCTATAGCTAGAACTTATAGAGATTATTCGTGATCTATAGTTGTTAGTTTTATCAAAAAAGTTCTTGTTAGAGTTTATATATTTTATATAGCGATTGTTTGAATATTCTCTGAAACGGTCAATAGAGAAGTTTCTCTTGCAGTTTTTTGAGTATACTCGATTCTTACTAAAGAAAGAATAATTACTTCTGTTTGAATTTCATCTTGAATAATTATTTCTGTATTGATTATTGCGGCTATTGGAACGGCTATATCAGTTTTGAGTATTATAATACAAAATTTATCTATCGGATGATCTTCCTCGATTGATATTATTACATGACGGTTGTGAATCATCGTAATTAAAGAAAGATGGACCTGAATTCCTTAAACTATTACTTCTCTGTATTTTCCTATATCGTAGACTTTGGTCTTTTTTAAGGTTGGATAAAAAGATTTATTCGGATAGTTATTTTGGTCATTGATTTGATTTATCATCTTGTTTTTGTCTATTTTTGGCGATGCTATGTCCATATCGCCTACATTATTTAAACCCTTCTTGAATGAGGTTTTCCTTTAACATTCCAAATCTTCAAGTTTTTATGCAACTTTTTCTGCGAATTCACCATCTGAATCTTCTATAACATTTACATGTGAGTTGTTTATTTGGATGTCTGTTTCTAGTTCCATTTTGATTTCTGCTTCTTCCAATTTCCTACAATTTTTCTAAATCCAGTATCTCGTTCACGGGTTGATGAAGGATAAGATGCATTTTTTTTTAATTTTTTCAAAATTTTGTTGTTAAAATCATATTTAAATTTATGTCATTTTCGTGTTTATTTATTATTGTGTGCTTAAAGCAAACGCTTTTTCTACTATTGTTTCTTTTTTCACAGCGAGTTGTTCCAATGTTTTATTTTTTAGTCTGCAGAAATCATCTAATAAAAATCTTCGTTATTGTTTAATTCTTTTTGGTTAAAGTTTTTTGAAAAGAATACAATTTCACACATGACTTTCACACAGGTCTAGGTATAGTTCAAAAATAACTGGATAAAAATTATCATCTGAATCGTTATCATTATTCCATGGTTATATCTTTTGATTAAAATAATTTGGTAGCGGACGACTTCCGTGAAAAAAAATCTTCATCTTCTGAGAAGTGATGTTGATCTCATGTATTATTTTGTCTCTCGAATACTTCATATTTTTAATTTTGTTGAAAAATGAGTCATTTTTAGAGGAATCTCATTGAGTGTTTATTTTGCCGTGGAAGCTAACTGATTGCGAATTTGTACTCTTGGGTGGGTGTTGGTTGTATTTATTTTCAAAAGATTGTGATTGTTTTGTTTAGTTTGGGTTTGCTATGTGATGACTGCTGTTTAAGTTTGCAAAGACCTTATTGATGTTCCTCCAAAAAGTTTCCATTTTTAGTTTTCGTTCCAGTAAAAGAAATTTTTGCGAGCTGCTTTTGACGATTATGAAATAAGACTGATTTCAGTTCTTTATGATGTGTTTCGTCATGTTTGTAGCAGTAATAAAATCATTGTGATGTTTCGTCTGCATCGAAGATGGAGACAAAGCTTTAGTGTTGGCAAAAACGTCATTTGTGAATATTTAATTGGCTCGTTTCATTTTTTGTTTTAAATTTTTGATATATTTAAAAAAAACTTTCAAAAAATTTTTTTTTTTTTCATTCGAGTGTATTTTTCGAGACGATGTTTGATTATTCAAATCTGGTGGTAGTTTTTAAATAAGGAATTTAATATATTGTGATGTTATTTTGCATATACATGGTAGATATGGTTCTAGTATTTGCTTTTCTGTTTTAATTTTTGGCAACTCTTGTCACCATGGGCTGTTGTTTTTTTGAAATAACTCTACGATGAGATTATACCACAATTGTACTTGTCCACTTGATGGGTCACTGTCGACATTTACGGCCGGATAGAATCAATTTTCAAGGATTGGTATCACTGTTAATGTGTAACTTTCAATATGTCCTATAGTATGATTCAATACGTATGTTAGTACTGGTTTTTTGGCATGTTTTTTTCTTCGTTCACGTTTTATAAATGATGCTGTTGTTGCTTATGAAGTGGAAAAATGTCTTTCGTTGAACTGTTGTGTGTGCCGATTGTAGTAACACAATAATAGATGTTCTTACTCGTTATTTCTCACTTTTTCAAGCATGCTTGTGGTTTTCAACGAGATTCTGAAATTGAGTTTCGTCTCCGGGAAAAACGATTTTTTGAAGTTGGTTTTTGTTTGTGAATAAGAGTATTTTCATTTGCTTTTTATTTTTTTTAGATACTAATTTTTGCTGATGCGTGGTTTTTACAAGGTCGTTTTCGGAATCTCTAATTAGGAAAATATGTAGAAGGGTAGTTTGCTTGTTTGCTAGATTTGACGTTGACATAAGTGTTAGAATGCTTGGTGCAAAATAGGAGCCAATTATCTATTTCCTAAACCGTTAGTTCTTACTCTTTTTGTGAAAATTATCTCTGTATAGACGGGGTGGGGAGAGGGCATATCACTTTGGTAAAATGATGTGATACTGTTCTCAAATAAATAGGGGGGTTCTATATTTCAGTAGTCTCACTCTTACTTAATTAGGATCGATATGAGATCGATATTTGAAGAACAGTAAAACAATTCAGAAGGTTCTTGTATAATTAGAACACAAGTCGATCGAAAGAATCAGGTTAAACAGTTAGATTAAAGATTAAAGGCTAAAGATCCGAGGAGAACCCTAGATGATCTGATATGAATAATTAAGTTGATGTTTTAAAAATTAAGATCACAGAGAAGCCACTATGAGTAGATAAATTTTTAGAAAAATTAATTTTTTTTTTAAATAGTTGAGGATCCAAGAAAGGTCTTGTTGATCTTGATTTTGCATTAAGTTATTGCTCAATTTTCAATTGTCCTGGATAACGAGAGACAGAAAAAGATGATGATTCTCGAGACTAACAGCATATTGTAATGATCCTCGACACTAAATGTTATATTGTTTTGTATTTTTATGGTTTATGAATTATAAAATTTGAATAAAATTTCGATAAAATTTACTGCAGATTTAAAACTTAAGGTTGATACAATTTTATCGACGTCTAGTTGATAACTATATAATTACCAATATATCAGTTTTTCTTTAAAAATGCGGCTTATTAATTTGAGTTTACGGCTCTATTTAGTGCAGATTTTGCAGTATTTAAAATTTTACTGCATGAATAGTTTCTATTTTTGTCGTCGTTGGCTGATTTTTTGCTTTGCGATGCAGAGTTTTGGTTCATCGTCTTTTGTTACGAATCGATTAGGTCTTTAGTTTGAGCTCGACTTGATTAGGTTTGTTGAGCCGTGGAAATAAGCTATTTCTAGTATCAATTCGTTTTGTTTTGTTTGGTTGTATGTAAAGCCAGATAATGGGTTCTAAAGCTCGTGTAGGTCTGTTTGAGACTCTTTTCGCAGCTGATGAGTTTAAGTCCGGGTTGTAATTTCAGTAATTTCAGATAAGGTTTCTTATTTTTGACCCGAAAGATTCGTGCAACTTTTTAGATCAATACCAATCCTAATCTTACTCATATATTTCTTAGTCACAATTTCCTAGGTCTGTTTGAGACTCTTTTGGTCGCACCAGCTGAGTTTAAGCCCGGGATGGTTTTATCATAGAGATATTTTGGATAAGGATCTTGTTTTCGGCCGGATAGGTTCGTGCAAATTTTTATTCTAATACCAATTTTAAACTTACTCATATATTTTCTAGTCTCGATAGGTCTGGGAACTGGTATTTTGCGAATATATAGGGGAGAAGAAAGCAACTGATTCGTATATATATTATTTTATTCTCTGGCTGAATTGATGAATAAATCTTAGCAATGGATGTTGATTGGTTATTTATAAATATTTTAAAGTGGTAAAACTCAAAGTATATAACAAATACTTGTTTTAAACTGGTTCCAATACTTTTTTCTATAACATGACAGAATTCCTCATCCTGCTTTGCTGAAATAGGACAGCATGGAGTTCAATTTTTAAAAAAAATCACATATTGAAGTTTTAGAAAGTAACAAAAGTCCGTTTACAGGAACAAACATCAGGAACAAATTCAGATAGAAGCTTGAATGTTTTTGAAAGGCTTAGGGCTTCTCATGCAGTCATTTTTTGGACTGTCTTTTCAAAACTAGTACCGGAAAAAATGTTGTAGTGTTTTTTTATTAAATATATTATTAATTCTGTAAAAAGCACTCGAGTACTCAACTCAGCATTGCCTGTTCAAAAAATTATATTTCCGAGCAATCCTCATATTTGTCACTGTAGGCGCTGCAGTATTATGCTGCCCTTACTTGTATTGGAAAAGTTATTGGGTGTTGAAGACGGAATCAGCTGCTACTCAAAGTTCAAGCAACCAGGGAGTACAACGGAGGAAAAAGCTACTGGCTAACTTGTTCGGCGTCATCAGTATTGCTTATACGACTTGCATCATTCCTTATATTATTATGAGTGTAGTGGCTAATTACGCCTACAACGTGTCTGTTTCAGATGTCGAATTCAAAATATGGGGCCGTATGTTCAAATAATAGATTATTTCATTGAAACTCAACAACCCCTTCTCCCAACCACCTCCTTATTGACGGACGCTGGCTTAATTTTGGCGTTTAGGCGTTATATGAAATTACTGAAATGAAAGAACCAAATTTCAAATCGCAATGTGCTTTTAATTTGAAACAATAACCATGGTTCAGTTGCGATTTTTCATGCGTTAGATCTGTTCTTAGAAAATGCACTTGTTGTTCCAAGATAACGTAATTTTTTGTGCTCGGGTGGGTTTTTTTTTCATAGACAAATTTCGACTTTTTTAACTAGCCATTTTTGCGGAATTTTTAAAATATCATTCAGAAGGTATTGTTGTCCTGAGCCTAAATTTTAACAAATATTTCACCTGTGATCATTTTTTGGGGCTTTTTGGTCAATTTGGGACAATTTGAGATTTATTTTGCGCTATCAACGTGTAAGCAGATATTTAATTCGTCTTAGAAATCCTTCCAAATTGGTTGAAGGAAGCCGTTTTGCCATAATTGATTTGTTTCTAGGAGCAAATTTCATCACTTTGTACGTTATATGGCGTGTTGGGGGATGGTTTTCACAAAGAGTCTCAAAATTAAAAAAAAATCAGTTTTGGTTTTTATTAATATTTTTTTCATGCTATTACTGCTCCATAGACCTTGAAAGGCAGTCGGAACTTTCAGGGCTTCGCCCTGACGCGAGCAGTTTTGTTATAATTTGCGCACACACTAGTTTATTAAGCAAAAGGAGCACAGGTCTCGAATGCCAAAATCAACAAGACTGCTCGTATCAGGGTGAGGCCCTGAATGTTCCGACTGCCTTTTAAGGTTTATGGAGCAGTAATAGCATTAAAAAAAAAATTTAATAAAAACCAAAACTGATTTTTTTTTCTAATTTTGAGACTTTTTGTGGAAATCATCCCCCAACACGCCATATAGAGTACAAAGTGATAAATTTCGCTCCTAGTAACAAGTCAATTATGGCAAATCGGCTTCCTTCAACCAATTTGGAACGATTTCTAAGACGGATTAAATATCTGTTTACATGTTGATAGCGCAAAATAAATCACAATTTGTACCAAATCCGCCAAAGTGGCAATCTTTAAACCCCCATAACTTTACAAAAAACCATCACAGGTGAAATATCCTTTCAAGTTTAAGCTCAGAACAACAATACCTTTTGAAAGATGTTTGGAAAATACCGTCTAAAATGGCAAGTTAAAAATTCGAAATTTGTCAGAAAAACCCACCCCGAGCACAAATATTGCGTTACTTTCGTTACAAAAGTTGGGATAACAAGAGTTTTTTAAGCCTTCTGATTGAAATTGAAAAAGTGGTTCCGGGTATGTTCCAAGAAAAAAGGTCCGGGTCTGTTGTTCAAAACAGATGTATATACGTAGTTCTGACTCTAGCTAGTTTTAGGATAATCTTGACAAAAAGTTAAACGGTGACCGCTTGACTATTATAAAGTTCGACCAGCTTAAAGTTTGAAAACTTTAACATAATTCGACTAGCAGAATTTTGAAAGCTTTATTTCTCAGAAACAAGAACAACTAAACGAAACCCGCTGTGACAAAATGGATAAAAATCAATTATGTACAGTAGAAATCAATACAGATTACCATAATTGTAGAATCGATTGATCTACAAGGTTTTTGCGAACGATAATCTATTCTCTACAAAAAAAATCGGTTTTTTGTCACTAAAAACGAATGAATTTTAGTGCCAAACTATTAGAGTTTTCGATTCCCTAAAACCTGTGTATTTTATTTAGATAATCTGCATATAGTCAAAAATTAATCTGTAACAAAAACTTCTTTATAATCTGTAGAGATTATGCAAATAACTCTACTTAAATTTGATTTCATTGTCAAAAGTTAAAGGGATCGTAACAATTTCAGTTTTGATCTTCCAAAGAATATTAGTTTTGTTTCCACAAAATTTAGCAAAATTTTGTTAGCAGGAATTTTTTTCCGCACTGTGTTAGTGAGCTGAAGTGTGTACGGCGAACTACAAATTTGAAAATCTCCCATTAAGGTTCCCGCTGTAAGAAAAGTATGTTTGTACCAAAATTTTTCAAATGACATCAATAAGATCAACTTTTCATTTTTGTGTGAAAAACATGAACAAAAAATTAGAAAAACTAAATTAGAAAAATTAATTTTTGATAATATACTCACTGGTCTTAAGCTTTTTTGTTCATTAAGCCAAACATCAGCACAAAAGGTTAACTGAGAAACTTACATTATAATTTTGTTTCACCACAGTCGTTTTATTTGATGAGCAAACAAGTATGCTGAAAAAATCACTATTTAATTTGTATGAAATATGTATATAGTCTAAACAAGACCTGTACTTAATCTGTACATAGTCTGCATATAATATAGTATGTTTATAATTTGTATACAATCAGCATATAATCTGTACATAATTTGTATATAATCTATGTATAATCTGTATACGAGATGTTTTTTGTGTGCATGAAATTTGATAAACAAAAAAAACGGCCTTAGAGGGTTTTGGTAATGGTTATTTAATGAAGTTAAACAGCATAATTTTTTTGCAAATCAAAAAGCATTTTAATCAATTTTTCAAACAATGTACCCAAAGTTCTACACAAAAACAACAGATCTGAAACTTGTACGTTTTTCTGCAGATAGTTAATTTTTATTCATTTTTGTCACTGTTTGAATCCTTTCCAAATGAACTTACATTTCTGAGAAATAGAAGTAAACTGAGAAGTTAAGCAAGCAACAAAAATTGTGGTCAGTCACAACCAACCTGTAAGTGCTTGCACCGAAGACAAACTACCATAAAATCCCATACATGAAGGTATGGGAAAATGGCTTAGCACACAGTTTTCATGTGAATTGTAAAATTTGTCAATAACCAAATCTGCAAAAAGTATATCGTATTTTAAAAAGTTGGCAATAAGCAAAACAATTAAATTTGATTGAAAAAAGAAATATATATTTTATATCAGAGCAAATATTGCTCCAGGTCAAGCGTGGCATAAATGTGGATCGCAAAAAAGGCGCTAGTTTCAAAGGCGATTGATCTACAAGGTTTTTGCGAACGATAATCTATTCTCTACAAAAAGATTCGGTTTTTTGTCACTAAAAACGAATGAACTTTAGTGCCAAACTATTAGAGTTTTCGATTCCATAAAACCTGTGTATTTTATTTAGATAATCTGCATATAGTCAAACTATAATCTGTAACAAAAACTTCTTTATAATCTGTAGATATTATTCAAATAACTCTACTTAAATTTGATTTCATTGTCAAAAGTTAAAGGGATCGTAACAATTTCAGTTTTGATCTTCCAAAGAATATTAGTTTTGTTTCCACAAAATTTAGCAAAATTTTGTTAGCAGGAATTTTTTTCCGCACTGTTTTAATGAGCTGAAGTGTGTACGGCGAACTACAAATTTGAAAATCTCCCACTAAAATTCCCGCTGTAAGAAAAGTATGTTTGTACCAAAATTTTTCAAATGACATCAATAAGATCAACTTTTCAATTTTGTGTGAAAAACATGAACAAAAAATTAGAAAAACTAAATTAGAAAATTTAATTTTTGATAATATACTCACTGGTCTTAAGCTTTTTTGTTCATTAAGCCAAACATCAGCACAAAAGGTTAACTGAGAAACTTACATTATAATTTTGTTTCACCACAGTCGTTTTATTTGATGAGCAAACAAGTATGCTGAAAAAGTCACTATTTAACTTGTATGAAATATGTATATAGTCAGTACAAGACCTGTACTTAATCTGTACATAGTCTGCATATAATATAGTATGTTTAAAATTTGTATACAATCAGCATATAATCTGTACATAAATTGTATATAATCTATGTTTAATCTGTATACGACCTGTTTTTTGTGTGCATGAAATTTGATAAACAAAAAAAACGGCCTTAGAGGGTTTTGGTAATGGTTATTTAATGAAGTTAAACAGCATAATTTTTTTGCAAATCAAAAAGCATTTTAATCAATTTTTGAAACAATATACCCAAAGTTCTACACAAAAACAACAGATCTGAAACTTGAACGTTTTTCTGCAGATAATTAATTTTTATTCATTTTTGTCACTGTTTGAATCCTTTCCAAATGAACTTGCATTTCTGAGAAATAGAAGTAAACTGAGAAGTTAAGCAAGCAACAAAAATTGTGGTCAGTCACAACCAACATGTAAGTGCTTGCACCGAAGACAGACTACCATAAAATCCCATACGTGAAGGTATGGGAAAAATGGCTTTGCACACAGTTTTCATGTGAATTGTAAAATTTGTCAATAACCAAATCTGCAAAAAGTATATCTTATTTTTAAAAGTTGGCAATAAGCAAAACAATTAAATTTGATTGAAAAAAGTAATATATGTTTTTTATCAGAGCAAATATTGCTCCAGGTCAAGCGTGGCATAAATGTGGATCGCAAAAAAGGCGCTAGTTTCAATTATATTTCGTTCAACTCACTTTACACGTTTACAAAAAACTAATTACTTTTAAATTCGAAGGACAATTTTTAATATGTAAACAAACGTCTCTGGAATCTAATGACGTGAATTCTCCAGTAATTTGTCAAAGAATTACCAAAAACTTATAACATTTGTTTATTTTTACCAATGAAATAAAATGGAAAAAAAATAAATTTATCTAATTAGAGCCGTGTCTATAACGCAGCGCAAACTCGCTCGTTTTTTCATGCAAAGCAATCTTAAAATACATCTTAAAAAAGTTAAAACTGGCAAAAAAAAAACAATCAATAAAATGAATAAGATCCATCTAGCCCTATACAAAAATTAGGTTTTTTGTTATAGTTCTGTGTGAATTGCATTATCTGAGTTTTTTATGGCAAATCTGCGTTTTGAGTTCACCTGTGCGATTTTTTGTCACCTAAATATGGTTCATACGAGAAAACCATTGGGTGTTTTGTTTTCAAAAAAAACCTAGTCATATTCTTTTAATTCAGGGCAAACTATGGCTCACAAACCGTTCAAACCTTTTCAAAACTCGTCGCTAATTGAGCTGCATAATGTGTCAGTGGATATTAAACGAAATCAGCCTACTCTTTCTTGGAGAACTATTTCAATTCGTTTTTCATTTTTTTTGTCTTTTTGCTTATTATAACATTCAAACCGGAAAAATTTATTCCCTTGTTAAAATTATTCCCTAAAAATTTATTCCCTATTTTTTTGAAAACAGATGGAAAAAATCTCACATTGGTCTGGTAGATCTAGTAAAAATTTACTAAACCAAAAAATTGAAAAAAGCCAATATGGGTACACGTAGCACGCTATTTTTTCTTCTATCCAATAGTCGAAACTCTTTTTATAGCTTTTTTCAGAAATTTGCCTGCGGCGCAGAAAATTTGGTCATGTTTGGGTCTTTATAGTGATTTCCGAGAGCTCAGAAAATCAATTTGGTCGACCTAAAAGAAATGTCGGCAAAATTTTCAAAACATTTTTGAAAATCCCACGCCTCGAGAAATTACTAGATCCGCGCCTGGTCGAAACGTAGCCTTTTTTTAGTCGAGTCGATCAAAAATAACATTCGATCACCTCAACCCGGGGTCTAAAGTGGTCTGTGATTGATTTCAGTGATGAGATGGAAGATTATTCCTGAAGAAGTTGAACCCGCTAAATTAAGAAGAAGAGCGCAAACCGCCGAGTTATATATCACTATTTGGATGCGGTCTTTCAGCTTGATCAATTCAGTACTCACTATTATTCTGGTAAAGCATTTCCAGACTATTCCGATAGCTTGTAAGAACTGGCTTGTGAAGATTATCAAGAGACAAGATAGCAGCAACGAAAACTGAAGAATGTCACAAACAAATTCCCCTTAAGATCCTGTTCTATAAATTACCCAAGGGTCAAACCTTTGTCCTTGCATTTCAAAGATATCACCTTTTAAGTTTTATCTTCGTCCTAAAATGTATTCAAACGCATCATACGTCAAAGTTGTAAAATTACATTGAATTTAAAACAACTCCGGGCAAGACAGCAATCAAGTTCGACATGGTTTTTCGGGTTTTCAATGTACAGTTAGTTTTGCACGACATGCAAGTTGATTTTGCACCGTTCTAGTTAATTAGTTTGAAAGACTGCTCTTAAGTATCAATGCAAAGCCCCGCCGAGTGTTTCAATTGCCTTTAACTTTTTTTGTAGATATTTTTCCGGAAAAGGAACTTTCGAAAACAAAAACAAGAGTAAGCTCTGGCATCCGTCTGTTCGTCACACTATCTTATTTTCGGCCGGATAGATTCGTGAAGTTTCCTAGTCTAATACCGATCCTAATCTTACTCTTTTAATTCCTAGTCTCAATAATTCCTAGTCTAGTATATAATGGTATTCTTACGAATTTAGAGGAGAGAAAGCGGTAACTGATTTCTTGTTTAACTATAGTTTCTCTAGCCGAAACTATGAATAGTTTCAGCTTTACAATTTATCATAAGTTTTAGTATTGGATCATGATTGATTAGTTCTAAATACTTTACAGTGATAAATATCCTGGTATAAAGCAAATACTATAAATACTTGTTTTGAACTGATTCCACCCATCCGGGGCGTAGGACGTTTTTTAATTCAAAGGTTTTTTTTTTAATTTGAGAGATGGCTGTGAATCAAAAAGATCGTATTGAAGTTGCAGATATGTGTTAGTGAAATGTGGAATTTTTAAGTCAGAGCGAGACTACGTACATTCTCAATCATTCGTTTGTATTGATCGAGTAGCAAAATAAGAGTTGACTTCTTTGAGTGAAGCGCTAAGTGACAAAGATCCGTAGGTTTGGGTTCAATACCGAGTTCGCCATTGATATTTTTCAGTGGATACCTTTGCTGTGATATTGGCTTCATGCTTTATATCTTGTGAGGGTTGTGACTACGGCAGCACACCAACTGATTTGCAATTCCAGAATCGGAATGTCGTCGATTTTCATCTCCCTTTGTTTCTCGTTCATTTTGCTCTGAGAAACTTCTACATAATACTACACTTTTTAGTGATTCAGTTTCAGTTATGATCTTTCATAGTTATTTTCGCGAAAGCATTTTTTTACTCGTTATACAGAGTTGCTCAAACTGGGATGTGTCTAAGTGTCGTTCTAGGTGGTGGCGGCTATAGAGCATGCCCATGACGTCCATCGCTGGTGTGTCAGGCTAGTTGAGGTAATATTATGAGCGTTCCTTTGAGTAGAATTTTTATTTGCTTATAACCTTTTCTTTCTTTTGTATCAGGTTTTTTGTATCTAAGCTTAAATCATATGTCCAACCGGGTTGAGGAAAGTTTGAAACGCTTGAAAGCCGTTAAAAGTTGTTATCAATTACGTTGCCAAATTTGAAGTTAGATATACTCTATAATTGTGTGTTAAATTGTGCTCAAAATATGGGAGACTCAAGTGGCGAGTTAAAATTACAAAAATTTAAGCCTTCATAAAAAAAATGGTATCATTTTTATTTTATTATTCAGTCACTAACTTTTCAAATTCTATGACCACTTTACCGATGAAAGCTATTAAGTATTACTTTATCACAAATTTTATTTCACAATTAGAGCTCATTGCGATCAGTTAGCAATATTGATTGAAAAGTTTTTCAGAACTTTTTCTGATTTTTATTCAATTAATTTGGTTTTGGAAATTTTTGATGAATTATTGAAACGGTTTTGACCTAAAATAAAAGTCAAAATTACCTAGAAACGGAGTCGGGGGAAAATTAAATGGGAAAATTAGTTTATATACTAAGTGATTGCATTATAAGCTTTGTCAACATGCTGATTAGATTTCTGGTGCGTGAAATTGGCCAAGGAAACTCGTGAAAATGCCTTGATAATCTAAAGTTTTTTGTTGATAGAGTGATTTCTCGTTGATTTTTTTGGATCAAGTTCCAATGTTTATGGTTAATTTTTTGACCTTAGATGTTTTCTAACACTGGTTTTTCACAAGTTGCATATATAATCATGCGGTATAATAATGGGACAGGAATCTTCTTTAAGGATGCTGCCGAGTAGGTTTTACTTTAGATGCAATAAGTAAGACTTAAAAAGTAGGTGATGTGTTTTTAGAGTTTTGAAACATTGTCGATGATGTGGGTTGCGTGAAGGTGAATTAGTTAAGAAATGTCTGTGAATCAAAAGTTATAAATTGTTCGCGTGGGTCAGTTTTTTTAACATGACTTCGTGTGAACAAATATTGTCGCGCTATTTTGGGGTGAGGAAGAAGATAATTTTTGGAAAAGTGGAAAGCGACAAAATTAGGATTCGTATGCTTTGATAGGGCGTTTGGTTTTGCTTTCAAAGTGTAAATTGTTTACTTGCTTTTCTGAATGGTCTGAAAAACAAGTAAATCCTTCCTGGTTGGTCTGGAGTCGTTTTGCTTGAAGATTGTACTTGATTGATATGTCGTTGATGTTTAGATGTACTACTTCTATAGTTTTGATTCTGTCGATTTGGATATTTTGAATTATTTCGATATGGTGATTGAGAAGAGTTTCAGGATCATTGATAGCTATTGTTTCTATTTCTAGAATTATTACGGGATCTTTTGTTACAATTGTTAGTGTACGTTCTTTTGTTAGAATAGTTCTGTGTTTTGTCATTGGAAAAGTTTCCGTTACGTTTGTTTGAATCATTCCGATTGAGAATTTATATAGAGTTTCGTGACCAATTGTTAGAATTGTATCTTTTTTGAGGGTTCGAGTACGAACAGATTCCATTATAAATATAGTAGTTGCTTTTATTAGAGCTTGATCTGGATTAATTGTTTCTATACTGACTAATCTTTTTATATGATATACAGTATCTACTTTGTGAACAATATTGTGCATTTCGTCTATCTGGTCATCTTCCACGAAATTCATTAGAATACGAGGATTTTGGTCTGCTAATAATAAAGCTAGTTAGAAGTGCTCATCCTGAACTGTTGATACTTTGGATGATCTTTTTTGGTACATTTTGGTCATTTTTCATGTAATGGTAAAAGGATTTGTTTAATTCTTTGTGTTCGTTGTTCTATTTGATTTATCTCGCTGTTTTTGTCTACATTCACCAATACTGTGCCTGCATCTGTTGCAATAGTTACACTATTTTTTGAACGAAACTTTTCCTTTAAAATTTGGGTTCTTTTCAAGTATGTTCACATTTTGAGTAAGTTTTTCAGCTAAATCATTATCGGAGTCTTGGATGTTGTTATTGTAAGGAGTTGTTGTTTGGATAATAATCAAGTATGTTAATTTCGATTTTACTGTTTCGTGTAATTTCATCGTAGTTTCAGCTTGCTCTAATTTTTTTACAATTTAGCTGAAATTTATATCTGTTTCTCGGATTAATGATGGATGTGATGCTCTTTTTCTTTTGCTTCTTTTTGAATTGTGGCGTTGAGGTCATTTTTAGAAGTTTTGTCAGTTTTTTGTTTTTTAATCGTGTGTTTTTAGGGGAAAACTTCTCGTAACAGAGTTTCTATTCTTACAGCGAGTTGATTTTTTGGTTTCGTTCGAGTGTCTGCGAATTTCATTAGATACAACACTTTAATGTTGTTTGTTTCTTTCAGAATTAAACACTTTTGAGAATTCTTGTACCAATACCAAACCTAATATCAAATGTAACCATACTTTAATATATCCTAATCTCAATATATCTAGCGTATATTGGAATTATTAGGAGTTTTGGAATCAAGAACTGTTCTCAGGAAGAACAACTTTTTGCTAAGTTAAATTTCTTCTGTTCTGGCTGAAACTAAAAAGTGTTTCAGACTCACAAATTATGGTAAGGTTAAGTCATGGATCATGATTAGTTAGTTCTAAATATTTTGCAGGGATAGTCATCAGGAATATATAAGGATAAAATAAACACTTGTTTTAGGCTGGATCTTTTGGAGTAATTTTAGTTACATGAAACTTAATAATGTGCACATTTCTATTGGGTAATTTTTGGTCTTTTTATGTATTGATAAAAGATTTTGTGTTTTGGTGGTTGTTTTGGTTGGTCGTGATTTTTTATCTGCATTTGGCAACGCTGTGGCCCTATCTTCTACAGTAGTTACACCGTTTATTAATTGATATTTTCCTTTAAAATATGGGTTCTTTTCTTATTTATTAAGTATTTGTGTTATGTTTTCTTCCAATTCATTATCTGAGTCTTGTATAATAATCAATTTTGAGGTAATTGGTTCAAATGTAGAAATACTTGGGAGTTTAAATTTTTTGGTTTCTTCTAATTTCCTTGTGATTTCTGCTTGTTCTAATTTGTCAACAAATTAGAGAAAATCTATCTCGGGTTCAGGTATTAATAGGGGATATGATTTTATTTTCTTTGTTCAATTTTTCTTAATTGTGATGTTATTTAAGTTCATCTTTGTGTCTTTGTAATCACGAAGATTGCAGGATTATCGTTTTCGTTCTAGTGTTTCTACTCTTACAGCAAGTTTTTTTGTTGTTTTGTTTTGTAGACTACGAATTTTATTACGAAAAACTCTTTGACGTTGTTTTTTTTTGAACCAACCATTTTTGAAATTTCTTGTGAGAAACATTTCCACTATGATTTAATTTTTATTCAAAAAACTGAAAAACATTTTTGACCCACTCTGTCGATTGTTGTCTGTAGCAAAAATGAACGTCTAAAATCCAATTTCATTGAGGATTGGTTCTTATAGGTTCTGGCCTTTAATCAAAATAAGTTTGCTGTAACAGTGTTTAAATAATCTTCGACTCAGTGGTTTGTTTGATGTGATGGATGATCCACCCGTAAGTTATGGATTCATCGTGTTGAGTGATTCTGCTGTGTTAAGCATTTGGGTTAATTTTGTAAACTGGTTTCAACTGATTTCTTGTTGTTGGCTTCTAAGGATGGCGATAGTATTTCATTTATCCTTGTCTCTAGATGGTAACCTTGAGTATGCATCGAGTATTGTACTTGAGTATCAATATTTGGTGGTGAAAAACATGGTTTTACAGGAAATTATGTTGTGTTTTTTGATTATTTTTTCGGTTACCATCTTGTTGTTAATGTTGTTCCACTGATATTTTTTAGTGAGAGTTATGTTAAAGTTGTTGTTGAATTTGATGAAATTAATCTTCATCCTCTCAGAAGTGTAATTGATTTCTGTTACTGAATTGTTCGTTGGAGAAAGAATGTTTGTTTTGTTGAAAAAAGACATTTTTCGATGTGGTCGGGTTTGAGTGTTTCGTTTATCATGGAATCTAACTGATTTAGGTTTTAAACTCTTTGGTAGTTTCTGATTGTATTTGTGTTCAAGCAACTGTTTGTTTTGCTTGGAATTGGTGTGCTATGAAGTGACTAATCTTAGTGTTTATTAAAAGCTCTTGGTTATAGTTTGCAAAGAATTTTCCGATTTTGTTTTTTAATCTCTTTCATTCTCTTAAGAGATTAGTTTTTGGCTACAGGTCTGTGTGTTTGATAATCCATTTATAAGTTTTTAGAGAAAGAAATTGGTGCTTGTGGCAGCGGGTGTATTTTCTTATATTGTGTTTTAATTGTTGGGTTAACAGGTGAGATTTTGTGTTGTGTTGTTACTGGTATTGTGGTAACTGTGTCTTTCTTGATAAATTGTGATGGTGCTTGAAATATCTTGTTTGTTTAGCATTCTGGTTCCATTCAGGTTTTCTCGTGTGTTCATGAATATCGAAATCGCAGTAATTTTAATTGTCCTATCGTGAAAACTGTATTACAGCTTAAAAGCTTTGTATCTGTTTTTATTTGAGTTTAGTTTAATTTTACTGAAAAAGAGTTTAAATTGCTGCGCTTCAAATATCGTTTAATATGTCAAGACACATATCATGATACCGCTCATGGTCCCTTCCATAATATCTTTCATCTGCCAAAATTGTGTCCTCAACTGTGCTTTCAGACGTATATGAATGATATATATGACGGATTGATATTAAATCGGGGATTGGAGAATAATAAATCAATCCACAAGGCTCAGGTATAGTTAGAACACAAGTAGATCGTTAGATAATTTTTTAGTTTGATCAAATAGGTCTAGATTGTGTTGAAATTAATAAATTATAAACCATGCTAATAGTTTTGTAGATCGACTTTTACTTTTTAATAAAATTATACATCAGTGAGTTTTTCGCAAAATGTATTGAAAAACCGTGAAAACAAGTTTATGACTGTTTTTACCAACGAATGTAGGAATATCTGAGTTGAAGGCGCTCAAAATTATTCATCTGTATCCAATATGAAGATGTAAGTATAGATGATTGACTAAACATCCCTCGTGAATATCCAGTCTCTTTGTTGTTAGTTTTGATGATATATACATTTGTTATTCTCTATAAACTTTTGTCATTTATTTGTATTCAGTGTGTTGGTGTTTTATTTTCTAACTCTGTTGATAGAATTTCGATAGTGAGTATATTTTTTTGAGGTAAATATGCTTACAAACAATCTCACATATGCTTGGTAAAAAAGGTTCTAGTATCTGCCTGTTTATTTTAAGTTCTGGAAAATTTTGTCGGATTTGGTTATTGCCTCTTCCTAATAACTTTGTGACTAAACTGCACTAGTCCGCGTGATGGGTCACTTGTGGGGTCTTTGAAGAATCGTAGGGTAGAGTCATCATCGACGTTTTCGTCGCTTTGAATCTTTTTTTATGTGCTATTACTTTCAATATGTCGTATAGATTGATTCTAATTGTATATTTGTACTGGTTTTCTGTTATAAATTTTCTTTTTGTACGTTTTGTTGATGATGCTATTGTTGCTTCTGAATCAGTGTTAACAATGAACAAAAACGTGTTTGCTTTGATCGTTTATTTGACTATATAGCTTTACCAGACTTTGTATGGTTGGTGCATCAGATTTTGAAATAGTCTTTCGTGTTTTTTAAACACAAGAAATTTTAGGATTTTTTGTTCAGAAATGATAGCCTTCTTCTTCGTATCATTTTTCGGTCTGATATATCTCATCTTTTCTTCGTTTTGGCAAGATTGTATCTAGAAATTTCAACTAAACCTTTTTGTAAATATTTTATTTCTTTGTTTGCTAAATTATCTTTCGACATACTTCTTTGGATAACTTTGCAAATCCTGTTAATAAATGCTTTCACTCGAACTGTTAATTTTACTCTTTTTGTGAGGTTATCCCCCACCCCTAGAGAAATTCCTAGATCCGCGCCTGTTTAATTACTGCCGTGTCCAAATCGCAGTGCAAACTCGCTCATTTTTTTATGCAAATTAATCTTAAAATACAAGGATATTTTGTTTTTAGCCAGATTTTGCAAAATATTTGTTTGTGCTTGCTCAGAAAAAAGTTAAATCTGACAAAAAAAACAATGGGTTGCTGAAGCTCCTTTTACCGTTTTTTTTTTTCAAAAATTTGCCTACGGCGCAGGAAAGTTGGTCATTTTTGGGTCTTTATATTGATTTGGGAGAGCTCAAAAAATCAATTTGATCGACTTAAAAAAAGGTGGGCAAAACTTCCAAAATCAGCTCCCCCCCCCCCCCTCCCTCGAGAAATTCCTAGATCGGCGCCTAGTCGAAACGAAGCCTTTTTTAGTCGAGTCGATCAAAAATACATTTCGATATCGCCTCAACAACACCCGGGTCTAAAGTGCTCTGTGCTTGATTTCAGTACTGAGATGGAAAATTATTCCTGAAGAAGTTGAACCCGCTGAATAAAGAAGAAGAACGCAAACCGCCTATTTATACATCATTATTTGGATGCGGTCTTTCAGCTTCATCAATTCAGTGCTCACAATTATTCTGGTAAAGCACTTCCAGACTCTTCCGATAGCTTTTAGGAACTGGCGTGTGAAGATTATGAAGAGACAAGATAGCAGCAACGAAAACTCAGAATGTCACAAACAAATTCCCCTTAAAGTCCTATCTCATAAGTTAAATCTTCGTCCGAAAATGTATTCAAAAACAACATACGTCAAAGTTATAAAATCACATTGAATATAAAACAACTCCGGGTGAAACAGCAATTAAGTTCGACATGATTTTTTGAGTTTTCAATGTAGAATTAGTTTTGCACGACATGCAATTTGAGTTTGCACCGTTCTAGTTATTTAGTTTGAAAGACTGTTATTTAGTTTTTTAAAAACGAGTTTTTGTTTAAATTTGAGAGATGGCTGTGAATCCAAAAGGTCGTTTTGAAGTTGTAAATATGTGTTAGTGAAATGCTTACGTCAGAGCGAGACTACGTACATTCTCAATCATTCGTTCGTATTGATCGAGTAGCGAAATAAGAGTTGACTTCTTTGAGTGAAGCGCCAAGTGACAAGGATCCGTAGGTTTGGGTTCAATATCGAGTTCGCCATTGCTTTTTTTCAATGAATAGCTTTGCTGTTATATTGGCTTCATACTTTATATCTTGTGAGTGCTGTGACTACGGCATCAACCCAACCGATTTACAATTCGAGAATCGGAATGTTGTCGACTTTCATCTGTCTTTGTTTGTTGTTCTTTTTGCTCTGAGAAACTTCTACATAATACTACAGTTTTTAGCGATTCAGTTTCAGTTATGATCTTTTTTAGTTATTTTCGCGAAAGCGGTTTGTTCATTTTACTCGTTTTACAGAGTTTCTCACACTAGATCTAGTCTTGGTGAAGAATAATGGGATGTGTCTAGGTGTCGTTCTAGCACGGTGGGTGAGGCCGGCTATAGAGCATGCCCATGACGTCCATCACTGGTGTGTCAGGCTAGTTGAGGTATTATTAGGAGCGTTTATTTGAGTAGAAACTTTATATGTTTATAAGCTTTTCTTTCTTTTGTATCAGGTTTTTTGTCTTTCATTTGTTTGTTTCTGTCCATTTTTTGGAAAAGGATTGTTTTTAAATCGTGTTGACTTCAAGATCATAAAGGTTTCTTGTGGCCTTAATAAAAATTTAATTTGAGCTTCAAAAGAACAGTTTATCCATTTTTCATTTGATTTGGGTATAGTGAGACTTTCCTGTACATGTTATCAGTGCAGTGGCTATAGTAAGCGTTGGGTATCTAAGCCTAAATCATTTATCCAACCGGGTTAAGGAAAGTTTGAAACAAGTGAAATCCGTTTAAAGTTGTTATCTATTACGTTGCCAAACTTGAAGTTCATTATTCTCTATAATTGTGATTTAAATTGTTCTCAAATTATGGGAGACTCAAGTGGCGAGTTAAAAGTTCAAAAATTTAAGCACACATAAAAAATACTTTTATTTCTTTTATTTTATCCGTTCACTAACCTATTA
This sequence comes from Symsagittifera roscoffensis, assembly GCF_963678635.1. NCBI lineage: Eukaryota > Metazoa > Xenacoelomorpha > Acoela > Convolutidae > Symsagittifera > Symsagittifera roscoffensis. The sequence continues at coordinate 6,896,580 of NC_087065.1, read as the reverse complement.
AATTGTATGACCATTTTACCGATGAAAGCTGGTGTGTCAGGCTAGTTGAGGTAATATTATGAGCGTTCCTTTGAGTAGAATTTTTATTTGCTTATAACCTTTTCTTTCTTTTGTATCAGGTTTTTTGTCTTCTATTTGTTTGTTTCGGTCCTTTTCTTAAAGAAGGTTTGTATTTAATTTGTGTTCACTTGGAGACCATTAAGTTTTCATGTGGCCCTAATAAAAAAAATTTCAAAAGAACAGTTTATCCATTTTTCATCTGACTTGGGTATAGTGGGACTTTCCTGTACATGTTATCAGTTTGGTAGCTATAGTAAGCGTTAGGTATCTAAGCTTAAATCATATGTCCAACCGGGTTGAGGAAAGTTTGAAACGCGTGAAAGCCGTTAAAAGTTGTTATCAATTACGTTGCCAAATTTGAAGTTAGATATACTCTATAATTGTGTGTTAAATTGTGCTCAAAATATGGGAGACTCAAGTGGCGAGTTAAAATTACAAAAATTTAAGCCTTCATAAAAAAAAATGGTATCATTTTTATTTTATTATTCAGTCACTATTTTTTCAAATTCTATGACCACTTTACCGATGAAAGCTATTAAGTTATTACTTTATCACAAATTTTATTTCACAATTAGAACTCAACGCAGTCAGTCAGCATTATTGATTAAAAAGTTTCACAGAAATTTTTCTGACTTTTAATTAATTTACTTGATTTTGGAAATTATTGATGAAACCTTAGAGAACGGTTTTGACCTAAAATAAAAGTCAAAATAACCTAGAAACGGAGTCGGGGGAAAAGTACTTGGGAAAACTAAATTATATACTAAGTGATTGCATTATAAGCTTTGTCAACATGCTGATTAGATTTCTGGTGCGTGAAATTGGCCAAGGAAACTCGTTAAAATGCCTGGTGCGTGAAAATGCCCTGATGATCTAAAGTTTTTTGTTGAAAGAGTGATTTCTCGGTGATTGTTTTGAATTAAGTTGCAATGTTTATCGTAAGTTTTTTAGCCTTAGATGTTTTCTAACAGTGGTTTCTCACAGATTGCATATATAATCATGCGGTATAAAACTGGGGCAGGAATCTTCGTTAAGGATGCTGCCGAGTAGGTTTTACTTTTGATGCAATAAGTGAGATTTAAGAAGTAGGTGATGTATATTTAGATTTTTGAAACATATGTCGATGATGTGGGTTGCGTGAATGTGTATTAGGTAACAAGTGTCTTTGAATAAAAAATTATAAAGTGTTCGCGTGAGTCAGTTTTTCTAACATGACTTTAGGTGGACAATTTTTGTCGCGCTAATTTGGGGTGAGGAAGAAGATTTTTTTGGAAAAATTGAAAACGACAAAATTATGATTTGTATGCTTTCATATTGCGTTCGGTTTTGCTTTCAAAGTGTAAATGATTGATTTGTTTTTCTGAAAAGTTTCCGTTACGATTGTTTGAATCATTCTGATTGCGTTTGTATATAGAGTTTTGTGACCGATTGTTAGAGTTATATCTACTTTGAGGGTTCGAGTATGAACAGATTCCAATTAAATATAGTAATTACTTCTATTAGAGCTTGATCTGGAATAATTGTTTCCGTACTAACTAATTTGATTATTTGATATACACAATCTGTTTTGTGAATAATATTGTGAATTTCGTCTATCTGGTGATCTTCCACGAAAATCATTACAATACGTGGATTGTGGTCTGCTATTACTTAAGCTAGTTAGAAGTGCTCTTCCTGAACTGTTGATCATGTTTGGTAAATTTTGGTAATTTTCTTGTAATGGTAAAAGGATTTGTTTAATTCTTTGTGTTTTTTTGTTCTATTTGAATTATTTCGCTGTTTTTGTCTACATTAACCAATACTATGCCTGCATCTGCTGCAATAGTTACACTATTTTTTGAATGAAAGTTTTTCTTTAAGATTTGGGTCAATTTCAAATATGATCAAAATTTGAGTAAGTTTTTTTCGGCTAAATCAATATCGGAGTCTTGGATGTTGTTATTTTAAGGAGTTGTTGTTAGGTTATAATTTAAGTATAGTAATTTCGAATTTTCTGATTTCATGTAATTTCATTGTAATTTCAGCTTGCTCTAATTTGTCTACTAGTTTGCGGAAAACTATATCTGTTTCTCGGATTAATGATGGATGTGATGCTCTTTTTTCTTATGCTTCTTTTTCAACTGTGGTGTTAAGGTCATTTTTAGAATTTCTGTCAATTTTTGTTTTTTAATCGTGATTTTTAGGGAAAAACCTGGTAACAGAGTTTCTATTCTTACAGCGAGTTGGTTTTTTAGTTTCAGTCGAGTGTCTGCAAAATTCATTAGATACAACTCTTTAACGTTCTTTGTTTTTTTTTCAGAATCAATCATTTTTGAGAGTTTTAGGGTCAATCGTTTCCAATCGGATTTGATCTTTATACCTAACACTGAAAACCATTTCGAGCTGCACCGTTAAGTGTATTTCAATGTTGTGCGTCTGTGAATCCAATTTTGGTGAAGTGGTGTTTTGAAAGGTTCTGATCCCATATTTAGTATTAGGTTAGATTTGACAGCGTTTAAATTATCTTCTGCTGAGTATTCAGGGTCGGTTCCTGTAAATACCATGAGTGGTTTCTTAGAAATTATAGACGATCATCCCTTAATGTATGGATTCAGCGTCTTTTTGAGTGACTCTGCTGTATTTTGGTATTTGTGTAAGCTTTGTTAGTTGATTTTTTGTTATTTCAAGTTGCTGTAAAAAATACGCTATTAAAATTTCCTTTTTCATCGATTCGGTTTGGTATTTTCGAGTATTTATATAAAATTGTCCTTCCGTGTTACTATTTGGTTGCACCGAAATTTGTTTTTGAGGGATTTGTTGATGTCCTTGCCTTAAGATAAATTTTGCATCCCTGTAGACTAATTGCTAGCCGTGTTTTAGATCGCCAGGTTCTTATACTAGTCGTGTTTTAGATCCAGTTTCCCACAATTACAAATCAATTGTTTACACAATTAGCAGCTGTTGATATACCTCAAGCAAAAAAATTTTATATGCATCATTCTAGCTGTTTATCTGAGTAAAAAATTTTATACGTGTCGTTATAATTATTTATCCAGGAAGAGTATTTCATAAAGCTACCATATCCGTTCAATTTTTCAAACAAATGAGTCTGCTATCTTAACAAAAGACTCAGAAGGAGTTCCTTTTTGTATTTAAAGACACACAAAAATAAACTTTTTTCTTGCATACAGAACTCAATTTTTGGTAGGTGTTTTGGATCGAGATACTCATTTAAAAATTACACTGCCAGGTTATGCAAATATTTTATTGGCGCTAGCAGCATCAGCAAGATTACCAAAAACCAAACCTAATAATTGGGTTCACTTGATGATACTAACTGATATTGATGAGGTTGTTCAAGACAATGAAACTGTTTCTTCAAATAAAAAATATAATTGTATTTGTTCTTCTAGAAGAACAATTACAATCATATTTTTTATTTGAAGAAACAGTTTCATTTTCTTGAATAACCTCATCAAGATCAGTTAGTATCATCAACTGAACCCAATTATTAGGTTTGGTTTTTGGTAACCTTGCTGATGCTGCTAGCGCCAATAAAATATTTGCATAACCTGGCAGTGTAATTTTTAATTGAGTATCTCGATCCAAAACACCTACCAAAGTTTGAGTTCTGTATGCAAGAAAAAAGTTTATTTTTGTGTGTCTTTAAACGCAAAAAGGAACTCCTTCTGAGTCTTTTGTTATGATAGCAGACTCATTTGTTTGAAAAATTGAACGGATATGGTAGCTTTATGAAATACTCCTCCTGGATAAATAATTAGAACGACACGTTTAAATTTTTTTGCTGAGATAAGCAGCTAGAAAGACGCGTATAAAAATTTTTGCTTAAGGTATATCAAGAGCTGCTAATCGTGTAAGAAATGGATTTGTATTTGTGGGAAACTGGATAAAAATATGACTAGTATAAGAACCTGGCGATCTAAAACACGGCTAGCAATTAGTCTACAGGGATGCAAAATTTATCTTAAGCGCCTCTAAAAGAGAAAAATGTAGCTCTAAATAGGTGTTATAGTGTTGTTTGTATCGGTTAAAAGTAGTACTTTTGGGCTCGAGACTATTTCCATAAAATTATTCCCTACTACACCTTCGCTTTGGTTATTTAAATCTTGGTCTATTTTAGGTTTGCTCCGAGTATCTGGTTGCAGCAAAGGTACCGCTTTTTCAGGTCGTTTTCAGGTCATTAATGAAGCAATATTTTCTTGGTGAGCTTTCTAATTGCCTTTATGCTGGCCTGGCCTATATGTTTTTTCTTAAGTACATCAGTGTCGGTGTTTCGCGCTCAAATAGAAAGAAATGATCTACAAACTGACAGAACGAAGGATTACAAGTTGCACTTAAAATTGTTTTCCAGAAACTCATAGAAGGATCATTTAGTTTTTTAATCTTTTAAATTTTTATGAAAGTTGCTATCATTTCGAGCAGAAATTTTAGGAGGAGAAAACAAAAAACTAAGGCTTCTATGAAGATTATTTAAAGAAATTCTCTGCAAAAGTAAAGAAACCAGATAGATTTTTTGGTTGAATTCCATCGGTGATTCAAGCATCGGTATTTAGTTAATCCGCATTTCCCTTTTGGAGAACAATTAATGTTTTAAAGAAGAGATGTTGATGCAGTGTTAAAAATGAGGTTATCCCAAAGTGTTTTTAATTGTTTTGGGGTATACTTTCTTGCCCATCATGAATCATAAACAAAGCATTCCTTAATTTGGCCAATGTCTTTTTGACCAAAAATTAAAGGAATCATAAAAGACATAGGAGCAGGCACTAGCTCGTACGATGATAATTTAAATCGGAGTTGAAATTTTTTTTGTAGCCACCAACGCAAGGAATTTTGTCGGCAAATGGAAACGATGAGCGCGTTGTAGGGTCGACAAACCTTTTCGCCCATTATTGAAGAACAAATACAATTTCTTGAACAACCTCATCAAGATCAGTTATTATCAACAAGTGAACACAATTATTAGGTTTGGTTTTTGGTAATCTTGCTGATGCTGTCAGCGCCAATAATTTATTTGCATAACCTGGCAGTGTAATTTTCATATGAGTATCTCGATCCAAAACACCTACCAATATTTAAGTTCTGTATGAAAGAAAAAAGTTTATTCTTGTGTGTCGTTCCACGCAAAAAGGAACTCCTTCTGATTCTTTTGTTTTGATAGCAGACTCATTTGAGGGCCTCTGAAAGAGAAAAATGTTGCTCTAATTAGGTGTTATAGTGTTGTTTGTATCGGTTAAAAGTAGTACTTTTGGGCTCGAGACATTTTCCATAAAACTATTCCCTACTACACGTTCGCTTTGGTTATTTAAGTCTTGGTCTATTTTAGGTTTGCTCCGAGTATCTCGTTGCAGCAAATGTACCGCTTTCTCAGGTCGTTCTCTGGTCGTTAATGAAGCAATATTTTCTTGTCGAGCATTCCAATTACCTTTATGCTGGCCTGGCCAATATGTTTTTTTCTTAAGTACATCAATGTTGGTGTTTCGCGATCAAAAAGAAAGAAATGATCTACAAACTAACAGAACGATGGTTTACAAGTTGCACTTAAAATTGTTTTCCAGAAACTCATAATAGGATTATTTAGTTTTTTAACCTCTGAAATTTTCTTGAATGTTGCTATCATTTCGAGCAGAAGTTTTAGAGGAAGAAAAAAGACGAAAAGGTTTTCAAATTTTTTAAAACAAAAAACTAAGGCTTCTTTGAAGATTTTCTAAGGAAATTATCTGTGAAAGTAAAGAAACCAGATAGATTTTTTGGTTTAATCCCATCGGTGATTGAAGCACCGGTACTTAGTTAATCCGCATTTCCCTTTTGGAGAACAATTAATGTTTTAAATAGGAGATGTTGATGCAGTGTTAAGAATGAGATTATCCCAAAGGGCTTTTAAGTGTTTTGGGGAATATATGCTTGCCCATCATGAATCATAAATAAAAGAGTTCCGTAATTTGGCCAATGTCTTGTTGAGCAAAAATTAAAGGAATCATAAAAGATCATAAAAGGAATCATATTTGGCCTGGCCTGTATGTTTTTACTTAAGTACATCAATGTAGGTGTTTCGCGCTCAAAAAGAAAGAAATGATCTACAAACCGACAGAACGAAGGTTTACAAGTTGCACTTAAAATTGTTTTCCAGAAACTCATAGTAGGATTATTTAGTTTTTTTAATCTCTTAAATTTTCTTGAATGTTGCTATCATTTCGAGCAGAAATTTTAGAGGAAGAAAATAGACAAAAAGGTTTTCGATTTTTTTAAAACAAAAAACTAAGGTTTCTATGAAGATTTTCTAAGGAAATTATCTGTGAAAGTAAAGAAACCAGATAGATTTTTTGGTTTAATCCCATCGGTGATTGAAGCATCGGTACTTAGTTAATCCGCATTTCCCTTTTGGAAAACAATTAATGTTTTAAATAAGAGATGTTGATGCAGTGTTAAGAATGAAGTTATTCTAAGTGCTTTCAATTGTTTTGGGGTATACATGCTTGCCCATCATGAATCATAAACAAAGAATTCCGTAATTTGGCCAATGTCTTGTTGAGCAAAAATTAAAGGAATCATAAAAGACGTAGGAGCAGGCAATAGCTCGTACGATGATAATTTTTAATTGAAATCGGAGTTGAAAAACTTTTTTTGTTGCCACCAACGCAAGGAGTTTTGTCGGCAAATGGAAACGATTGGCGGGTTGTAAGATCGACAAACATTGTTTGCCCATAATAGAAGATCGGTAATCGATCAGGAGGGGAATTTTTTTTAGGGCATTGGTTTAGCCAACCAACTTATAAAACTGTGTCCAAAAAATGGAGCGGTTTTCAGTTAGCATTTCTCCTGCTAGCCTCGTTTTTTTAACGCTAACGTCGGTCATGCCACTGTTTGTGTTTTTTCTAGTTTTTTTAGTCCCAAATGGCAACAAAAACACTCCCAATTGTTGTTACTACGTTCATTGTGGATGCCTTAGAAACTACTTCCTGCTTGAATGTAGTTCAAAGATGTCACTTGCAATTGATCGTTTGCATTTATTTCTAATTGATAAAAATTTTTCCATTATCAAGTCAAGTTTTTGTGGATTACCAGTGTTCATTTCAATCCCAACTGAAAATTAAATAGACAAAAACTCATAAACAATTTTATGTAAATTTCTTGGACTTCTTGCTGCTTTTTGTTAAAGCTAATATCGAGATCTATACCATTTAATTACGATACCTCCTTGAGTATTTGTTATTTAGATTCTTCCAAACTATTCAAACCTATACAAACAACTTTGTCATTACGCAGTTTTCGCGAAATTACCATTTGTACGCATAAGGATCTAAATTACCGAATCAATCTATGTTGATTCGCATCCGACTTGTAGTACTGTGCATAGTAATGGAAAACTCTAGGAAATTTGTACTTGTTTTGTTTCCAGAACTACCTCATATTTAGTTTTTGCAGGTCTGTTTCAGAGGCGTTGTGTTTAAACTTCTATGCCCTTGCATGAAGTAGAGCTGTCCCTATTTAGTGATGTTTCCTCATTTCTATATTGAATAAAAATTTCGTTCATTTTAATAACTGTTTCATGAGTGATTCCACCTACATTTATTGTTTATTTTTTTTGTCACTTTTGGCCAATTGTCTGGTGATATTTTATTTTCATGAAATATCATGTTTAATTTTTGAACGATGTTGGAATATGCCGACTTCTCCCATTTATGAAGAATGAGAAAAATTTTACCTCTACACATAGCTGAGGTTTTCTGGGCTAACTTTACATAGAGTCATTTAACATAGAGCATAAGTTTTTTTTCGTGCGTTCCAAAACAGTCATGCAGATTACATTCAAGAGAGACAGATGCGTTTTCGATATCATCACTCTGGAGAAGGACAAGAGGTGTAGTTATTGAAATTAAAATTAGAAAGATAATCAATTCTGCGATTTTGCTCATTATAACAATAGTAAACTTTTCCGTTGGTCCTCTTTTAAAAAGAAACCACTGGTGTGATTGAGAGTTACTTGTGAGGTCACAGTTTGAATAATCTTTTGTTGGTTTTTGTTAATTTGAATTTACGATAGATTATTTTTTTTATCCTACTTGGTGGAGACAGGGTTGTCGCCGATGTCTCTGAGTTCTTCCGTTTGTTGAACCCGTTCGAAGAGTTGACTGACCATTTGGGGACTGTTGACTTGATGTTGAAGGTATCAATGTAAATTCATTGAGGTAACTAACTTTCCTATGTTGGGCTGAGCTGGTGTTGAGGTGAGCCTCCTTTGGACCAGTATTGGCGTAAGTGGCATTTGTAAAGTGTCTGTGTTTGTTTTTTGGATTCCAGTGTCAGTTTTGTCAAGGTTTTTGTCTTGTTAAGCTGCATGTGGTTCTACGTTGTTTTCTCGTCTATGTTGGGTTTCGACAGTTAAAAATTCCGATGAGCCTATTGAAATTTGTAATGATTTATTGGTAAGTGGAGTATTGACAGTCGAGTGCTAGTGGGGTATCATTTCGAGCAGAAATTTTAGGAGGAGAAAACAAACGAAAATTTTTTCAATTTTTTTAAAACAAAAAAACTAAGGCTTCTATGAAGATTATTTAAGGAAATTCTCTGTAAAAGTAAAGAAACCAGATAGATTTTTTGGTTAATTTCCATCGGTGATTGAAGCATCGGTACTTAGTTAATCCGCATTTCCCTTTGGAGAACAATTAAGGTTTTAAAGAAGAGATGTTGATGCAGTGTTAAAAATGAGGTTATCCCAAAGTGTTTTTAATTGTTTTGGGGTATACATTCTTGCCCATCATGAATCATAAACAAAGAATTCCTTAATTTGGCCAATTTCTTTTTGAACAAAAATTAAAGGAATCATAAAAGACATAGGAGCAGGCAATAGCTCGTACGATGATAATTTAAATCGGAGTTGAAATTTTTTTTGTAGCCACCAACGCAAGGAATTTTGTCGGCAAATGGAAACGATGGGCGCGTTGTAGGGTCGACAAACCTTTTCGCCCTTTATAGAAGAACAAATACAATTATATTATTTGTTTGAAGAAACAAATTCAATTTCTTGAACAACCTCATCAAGATCAGTTATTATCAACAAGTGAACACAATTATTAGGTTTGGTTTTTGGTAATCTTGCTGATGCTGGCAGCGCCAATGATTTATTTGCATAACCTGGCAGTGTTATTTTCATATGAGTATCTCGATCCAAAACACCTGCCAATATTTAAGTTCTGTATGAAAGAAAAAAGTTTATTCTTGTGTGTCGTTCCACGCAAAAAGGAACTCCTTCTGATTCTTTTGTTTTGATAGCAGACTCATTTGAGGGCCTCTGAAAGAGAAAAATGTTGCTCTAAATAGGTGTTATACTGTTGTTTGTATCGGTTAAAAGTAGTACTTTTGGGCTCGAGACATTTTCCATAAAACTATTCCCTACTACACGTTCGCTTTGGTTATTTAAGTCTTGGTCTATTTTAGGTTTGCTCCGAGTATCTCGTTGCAGCAAATGTACCGCTTTCTCAGGTCGTTCTCAGGTCGTTAATGAAGCAATATTTTCTTGGTGAGCATTCCAATTACCTTTATGCTGGCCTGGCCAATATGTTTTTTTCTTAAGTACATCAATGTCGGTGTTTCGCGCTCAAAAAGAAAGAAATGATCTACAAACTAACAGAACGAAGGTTTACAAGTTGCACTTAAAATTGTTTTCCAGAAACTCATAGTAGGATTATTTAGTTTTTTAATCTCTTAAAATTTCTTGAATGTTGCTATCATTTCGAGCAGAAGTTTTAGAGGAAGAAAAAAGACGAAAAGGTTTTCAATTTTTTTAAAACAAAAAACTAAGGCTTCTATGAAGATTTTCTAAGGAAATTATCTGTGAAAGTATGGAAACCAGATATATTTTTTGGTTTAATCCCATCGGTGATTGAAGCATCGGTACATAGTTAATCCGCATTTCCCTTTTGGAGAACAGTTAATGTTTTAAATAAGAGATGTTGATGCAGTGTTAAGAATGAGGTTATCCCAAAGTGCTTTTAATTGTTTTGGGGAATATATGCTTGCCCATCATGAATCATAAACAAAGCATTCCGCAATTTGGCCAATGTCTTGTTGAGCAAAAATTAAAGTAATCATAAAAGATCATAAAAGGAATCATATTTGGCCTGGCCTGTATGTTTTTTACTTAAGTACATCAGTGTAGGTGTTTCGCGCTCAAAAAGAAAGAAATGATCTACAAGCTGACAGAACGAAGGTTTACAAGTTGCACTTAAAATTGTTCTCCAGAAACTCATAGTGGGATTATTTAGTTTTTTATTCTCTTAAATTTTCTTGAATGTTGCTATCATTTCGAGCAGAAGTTTCAGAGGAAGAAAATAGACGAAAAGGTTTTCAATTTTTTAAAACAAAAAACTAAGGCTTCTATGAAGATTATTTAAGGAAATTCTCTGTAAAAGTAAAGAAACCAGATAGATTTTTTGGTTTAATTCCATCGGTGATTGAAGCATCGGTACTTAGTTAATCCGCATTTCCCTTTGGAGAACAATTAATGTTTTAAAGAAGAGATGTTGATGCAGTGTTAAAAATGAGGTTATCCGAAAGTGTTTTTAATTGTTTTGGGGTATACATTCTTGCCCATCATGAATCATAAACAAAGAATTCCTCAATTTGGCCAATGTCTTTTTGACCAAAAATTAAAGGAATCATAAAAGACATAGGAGCAGGCAATAGCTCGTACGATGATAACTTAAATCGGAGTTGAAATTTTTTTTTATAGCCACCAACGCAAGGAATTTTGTCGGCAAATGGAAACGATGGGCGCGTTGTAGGGTCGACAAACCTTTTCGCCCATTATAGAAGAACAAATACAATTATTTTATTTGTTTGAAGAAACAAATTCAATTTCTTGAACAACCTCATCAAGATCAGTTATTATCAACAAGTGAACACAATTATTAGGTTTGGTTTTTGGTAATCTTGCTGATGCTGCCAGCGCCAATGATTCATTTGCATAACCTGGCAGTGTAATTTTCATATGAGTATCTCGATCCAAAACACCTACCAATATTTAAGTTCTGTATGAAAGAAAAAAAGTTTATTCTTGTGTGTCGTCCACGCAAAAAGGAACTCCTTCTGATTCTTTTGTTTTGATAGCAGACTCATTTGAGGGCCTCTGAAAGAGAAAAAAATGTCGCTCTAATTAGGTTATATAGTGTTGTTTGTATCGGTTAAAAGTAGTAATTTTGGGCTCGAGACATTTTCCTTAAAACTATTCCCTACTACACGTTCGCTTTGGTTATTTAAGTCTTGGTCTATTTTAGGTTTGCTCCGAGTATCTCGTTGCAGCAAATGTACCGCTTTCTCAGGTCGTTCTCAGGTCGTTAATGAAGCAATATTTTCTTGGTGAGCATTCCAATTACCTTTATGCTGGCCTGGCCAATATGTTTTTTTACTTAAGTACATCAGTGTAGATGTTTCGCGCTCAAAAAGAAAGAAATGATCTACAAACTGACAGAACGAAGGTTTACAAGTTGCACTTAAAATTGTTTTCCAGAAACTCATAGTGGGATTATTTAGTTTTTTATTCTCTTAAATTTTCTTGAATGTTGCTATCATTTCGAGTAGAAGTTTCAGAGGAAGAAAATAGACGAAAAGGTTTTCAATTTTTTAAAACAAAAAACTAAGGCTTCTATGAAGATTATTTAAGGAAATTCTCTGTAAAAGTAAAGAAACCAGATAGATTTTTTGGTTTAATTCCATCAGTGATTGAAGCATCGGTACTAAGTTAATCCGCATTTCCCTTTTGGAGAACAATTAATGTTTTAAAGAAGAGATGTTGATGCAGTGTTAAAAATGAGGTTATCCCAAAGTGTTTTTAATTGTTTTGGGGTATACATTCTTGCCCATCATGAATCATAAACAAAGAATTCTTTAGTTTGGCCAATGTCTTTTTGACCAAAAATTAAAGGAATCATAAAAGACATAGGAGCAGGCAATAGCTCGTACGATGGTAATTTAAATCGGAGTTGAAACGTTTTTGTGGCCACCAACGCAAAGAATTTTGTCGGCAAATGGAAACGATGGGCGCGTTGTAGGGTCGACCAACCTTTTCGCCCATTAAGAAGATAAATACAATTATATTATTTGTTTGAAGAAACAAATTCAATTTCTTGAACAACCTCATCAAGATCAGTTATTATCAACAAGTGAACACAATTATTAGGTTTGGTTTTTGGTAATCTTGCTGATGCTGCCAGCGCCAATAATTTATTTGCATAACCTAGCAGTGTAATTTTCATATGAGTATCTCGTTTCAAAACACCTACCAATTTTTAAGTTCTGTATGAAAGAAAAAAGTTTATTCTTGTGTGTCGTTCCACGCAAAAAGGAACTCCTTCTGATTCTTTTGTTTTGATAGCAGACTCATTTGAGGGCCTCTGAAAGAGAAAAATGTTGCTCTAATTAGGTGTTATAGTGTTGTTTGTATCGGTTAAAAGTAGTACTTTTGGGCTCGAGACATTTTCCATAAAACTATTCCCTACTACACGTTTGCTTTGGTTATTTAAGTCTTGGTCTATTTTAGGTTTGCTCCGAGTATCTCGTTGCAGCAAATGTACCGCTTTCTCAGGTCGTTCTCTGGTCGTTAATGAAGCAATATTTTCTTGGTGAGCATTCCAATTACCTTTATGCTGGCCTGGCCAATATGTTTTTTTCTTAAGTACATCAATGTCGGTGTTTCGCGCTCAAAAAGAAAGAAATGATCTACAAACTAACAGAACGAAGGTTTACAAGTTGCACTTAAAATTGTTTTCCATGTTGTTTTCCAAAATTTTCTTGAATGTTGCTATCAGTTCGAGCAGAAATTTTAGAGGAAGAAAATAGACGAAAAGGTTTTCGATTTTTTTTTAAAAAAAACTAAGGCTTCTATGAAGATTTTCTAAGGAAATTATCTGTGAAAGTAAAGAAACCAGAAAGATTTTTTGGTTTAATCCCAACTGTGATTGAAGCATCGGTACTTAGTTAATCCGCATTTCCCTTTTGGAGAACAAATAATGTTTTAAATAAGAGATGTTGATGCAGTGTTAAGAATGAGGTTATCCCAAAGTGCTTTTTATTGTTTTGGGGTATACATGCTTGCCCATCATGAATCATAAATAAAAGAATTCCGTAATTGGCCAATGTCTTGTTGAGCAAAAAATAAAAGGAATCATAAAAGACCATAAAAGGAATCATATTTGGCCTGGCCTGTATGTTTTTTACTTAAGTACATCAGTGTAGGTGTTTCGCGCTCAAAAAGAAAGAAATGATCTACAAGCTGACAGAACGAAGGTTTACAAGTTGCACTTAAAATTGTTCTCCAGAAACTCATAGTGGGATTATTTAGTTTTTTATTCTCTTAAATTTTCTTGAATGTTGCTATCATTTCGAGCAGAAGTTTTAGAGGAAGAAAAAAGACGAAAAGGTTTTCAATTTTTTTAAAACAAAGAACTAAGGCTTCTATGAAGATTATTTAAGGAAATTCTCTGTAAAAGTAAAGAAACCAGATAGATTTTTTGGTTTAATTCCATCGGTGATTGAAGCATCGGTACTAAGTTAATCCGCATTTCCCTTTTGGAGAACAATTAATGTTTTAAAGAAGAGATGTTGATGCAGTGTTAAAAATGAGGTTATCCCAAAGTGTTTTTAATTGTTTTGGGGTATACATTCTTGCCCATCATGAATCATAAACAAAGAATTCTTTAGTTTGGCCAATGTCTTTTTGACCAAAAATTAAAGGAATCATAAAAGACATAGGAGCAGGCAATAGCTCGTACGATGGTAATTTAAATCGGAGTTGAAACTTTTTTGTAGCCACCAACGCAAAGAATTTTGTCGGCAAATGGAAACGATGGGCGCGTTGTAGGGTCGACCAACCTTTTCGCCCATTAAGAAGATAAATACAATTATATTATTTGTTTGAAGAAACAAATTCAATTTCTTGAACAACCTCATCAAGATCAGTTATTATCAACAAGTGAACACAATTATTAGGTTTGGTTTTTGGTAATCTTGCTGATGCTGCCAGCGCCAATAATTTATTTGCATAACCTAGCAGTGTAATTTTCATATGAGTATCTCGTTTCAAAACACCTATCAATTTTTAAGTTCTGTATGAAAGAAAAAAGTTTATTCTTGTGTGTCTTTACACTCAAAAAAAAGGAACTCCTTCTGATTCTTTTGTTATGATAGCAGACTCATTTGAGGGCCTCTGAAAGAGAAAAATGTTGCTCTAAATAGGTGTTTTAGTGTTGTTTGTATCGGTTAAAAGTAGTACTTTTGAGCTCGAGACATTTTCCATAAAACTATTCCCTACTACACGTTCGCTTTGGTTATTTAAGTCTTGGTCTATTTTAGGTTTGCTCCGAGTATCTCGTTGCAGCAAATGTACCGCTTTCTCAGGTCGTTCTCAGGTCGTTAATGAAGCAATATTTTCTTGGTGAGCATTCCAATTACCTTTATGCTGGCCTGGCCAATATGTTTTTTTCTTAAGTACATCAATGTCAGTGTTTCGCGCTCAAAAAGAAAGAAATGATCTACAAACTAACAGAACGAAGGTTTACAAGTTGCACTTAAAATTGTTTTCCATGTTGTTTTCCAAAATTTTCTTGAATGTTGCTATCAGTTCGAGCAGAAATTTTAGAGGAAGAAAATAGACGAAAAGGTTTTCGCTTTTTTTTAAAAAAAAACTAAGGCTTCTATGAAGATTTTCTAAGGAAATTATCTGTGAAAGTAAGGAAACCAGATAGATTTTTTGGTTTAATCCCAACTGTGATTGAAGCATCGGTACTTAGTTAATCAGCATTTCCCTTTTGGAGAACAAATAATGTTTTAAATAAGAGATGTTGATGCAGTGTTAAGAATGAGGTTATCCCAAAGTGCTTTTTATTGTTTTGGGGTATACATGCTTGCCCATCATGAATCATAAATAAAAGAATTCCGTAATTGGCCAATGTCTTGTTGAGCAAAAAATAAAAGGAATCATAAAAGACCATAAAAGGAATCATATTTGGCCTGGCCTGTATGTTTTTTACCTAAGTACATCAGTGTAGGTGTTTCGCGCTCAAAAAGAAAGAAATGATCTACAAGCTGACAGAACGAAGGTTTACAAGTTGCACTTAAAATTGTTTTCCATGTTGTTTTCCAAAATTTTCTTGAATGTTGCTATCATTTCGAGCAGAAGTTTTAGAGGAAGAAAAAAGACGAAAAGGTTTTCAATTTTTTTAAAACAAAAAACTAAGGCTTCTATGAAGATTTTCTAAGGAAATTAACTGTGAAAGTATGGAAACCAGATATATTTTTTGGTTTAATCCCATCGGTGATTGAAGCATCGGTACATAGTTAATCCGCATTTCCCTTTTGGAGAACAATTAATGTTTTAAATAAGAGATGTTGATGCAGTGTTAAGAATGAAGTTATCCCAAGTGCTTTCAATTGTTTTGGGGTATACATGCTTACCCATCATGAATCATAAACAAAAAATTCCGTAATTTGGCCAATGTCTTGTTGAGCAAAAATTAAAGGAATCATAAAAGACGTAGGAGCAGGCAATAGCTCGTACGATGATAATTTTTAATTGAAATCGGAGTTGAAAAACTTTTTTTGTAGCCACCAACGCAAGGAGTTTTGTCGGCAAATGGAAACGATTGGCGGGTTGTAAGATCGACAAACATTGTTTGCCCATTATAGAAGATCGGTAATCGATCAGGAGGGGAATTTTTTTAGGGCATTGGTTTAGCCAACCAACTTATAAAACTGTGTCCCAAAAATTAGCCTCGTTTTTTTAACGCTAACGTCGGTCAAACAGAGTTTGTATTTTTTCTAGTTTTTCTAGTCCCAAATGGCAACAAAAACGCTCCCAATTGTTGTTACTACGTTCATTGTGGATGCCTGAAAAGCTACTTCCTGTTTGAATGTAGTTCAAAGATGTCACTTGCAATTGATCGTTTTCATTTATTTCTTATTGATAAAAATTTCCATTATCATGTCAAGTTTTTGTGGATTACCAGTGTTCATGTCAATCCCAACTGAAAATTAAATATACAAAAACTCATAAACAATTTTAAGTAAATTTCTGGGCTTCTTGCTGCTTTTTGTTATAGCGAATATCGAGATCTATACCGTTTAATTACGATACCTCCTTGAGTATTTGTTATTTAGAGTCTTCCAAACTATTCAAACCTATACAAACAACTTTGTGATTACGCAGTTTTCGCGAAATTACCATTTGTACGCATAAGGATCTAAATTACAGAATCAACCTATGTTGATTCGCATCCGACTTGTAGTACTGTGCATAGTAATGGAAAACTCTAGGAAATTTGTACTTGTTTTGTTTCCAGAACTACCTCATATTTAGTTTTTGCAGGTCTGTTTCAGAGGTGTTGTGTTTAAACTTCTGTCCTTGCATGAAGTAGAGCTGTCCCTATTTAGTGATGTTTCCTCATTTCTATATTGAATAAAAATTTCGTTCATTTTAATAACTGTTTCATGAGTGATTCCATCTTCATTTATTGTTAATTTTTTTGTTTTTTGTCACTTTTGGCCAATTATCTGGTGATATTTTAATTTCATGAAATATCATGTTTAAGTTTTGAACGATGTTGGAATATGCCGACTTCTCCCATTTATGACGAATGAGAAAAATTTTACCTCTACACATAGCTGAGGTTTTCTGGGCTAATTTTACATAGAGCCATTTAACATAGAGCATAAGTTTTTTTTCGTGCGTTCCAAAACAGTCATGCAGATTACATTCAAGAGAGACGGATGCGTTTTCGATATCATCACTCTGGAGAAGGACAAGAGGTGTAGTTATTGAAATTAAAATTAGAAAGATAATCAATTCTGCAATTTTGCTCATTATAACAATAGTAAACTTTTCCGTTGGTCCTCTTTTAAAAAGAAACCACTGGTGTGATTGAGAGTTACTTGTGAGGTCACAGTTTGAATACTCTTTTGTTGGTTTTTGTTAATTTGAATTTACGATAGATTATTTTTTTTGATCCTGCTTGGTGGAGACAGGGTTGTCGCCGATGTCTCTGAGTTCTTCCGTTTGTTGAACCCGTTCGAACAGTTGACTGACCATTTGGGGACTGTTGACTTGATGTTGAAGGTATCAATGTTAATTCATTGAGGTTACTAACTTTCCTATGTTGGACTGAGCTGGTGTTGAGGTGAGCCTCCTTTGGACCAGTATTGGCGTAAAAGGCATTTGTAAAGTGTCTGTGTTTGTTTTTTGGATTCCATTATCAGTTTTGTCAAGGTTTTTGTCTTGTTGAGCTGCATGTGGTTCTACGTTGTTTTCTCGTCTATGTTGGGTTTCGACAGTTACAAATTCCGATGAGCCTATTGAAATTTGTAATGATTGATTGGTAAGTGGAGTATTGACAGTCGAGTGCTAGTGGGGTATTGACCTTGATTCAATTAGATTTTCCTAGAAAAATTTGTATAACTGCTATTTCGATTTATAGTCATTTACCAGCTCTTTTGCTTTTTCTTCGGTTAAGAAAAAGACAATCAGACAATTTTTTCTGCTCTCTTTTTTTGTTTGATTTGAATTCACTTATTTTCATAATTCAAGTTCGTTAATTTTCCTGATCGTACAAGGCGCGTGATCTTAATTCCTGTAAATTTTCGATTTGCCATTTTCTATAGAATGTTCTTCCTGAAGAGTTTTTGACTCAATTCTTATGGTTTTCCAGCTTATATTTATTCCAAGATTTGTGAATTTTTGCATTAGTTCAAGATTTTTCTTGTAAGCTGTATCATCGATTATACAAATTGTAGTGACAAACTGTAGAAGTAGTGATTGTATAGCTTTGTTTGATGATGTTTCTAAAAATTAAAAAAGAGTTGCGTTTTAGTTTCGAATTTTGAAGTAAGCCTAGTTTTGATCTAATCTGTATTTGGAATTTTGCCCAAAAAAATTTAGCAAAGTGTCAATCCAGTACTTGCATTGATAGTGGTATTTTGAGCGAAAGCTAATTTGGTGCTAGATCACTCCAACTTTTTTTTGCTTTTTCAAAATCTTTCGAGATTGTATCCTAAATGCTTGTTTTGAATTTCTCGTTTGCCTTTCGTTTTTGGTGAATATGCAGTTCTGGGAGAACTGTCACTCCTTGTTCAAGAAACGTACTTGTGAAACTTTTTTGTTCAAAAACCGTTCTTTTTTCATCAACCATTTTTGAGCAAATACCAATGCGAAGATGAGTTTTTTAAAAGTTTTTTATGGTTCAATAGCTGTAATATTCGCTACCGGATATACTTAGACGACCCGAAAAATTTATCTACTTTAACCATACTTGTTCCTTTACCGTATGATGAAGGATTAATTGGTCCTTTATGATCTATTGGTACAGTATGAAAAAGAAAAGGTAATACATCTGTCCATTGTTCCAAGGATGCTTAGTTTAAATCGTAACGTTTGTGTTTATTTTTTTGGCAACCGATATTGTCTGCTATCATCTGGGTTATCTATTTGTTCATGCCTGGCCAAAAGAAAAACAGTTTTATGATTGCAATAGTTGTTGTGTCTTGTCCCCAATGACCTGCTAGTTGATCTGTATGCCCAATTTCATTTGTTTTAAGACAACCGACATATACACAGATTTTATCCTTTTTTAATTTCGAGGTTATCTGGTGTTTTATGCTTTTGATACAGCTGATAGCGACTGAGTACAGTATAGGTTCTAGATTCGGTGTTGAGAAATTGATATGTTCAATTGAATAAGAGAAAAAATCAATGCCTAATGTTTTAAGTTTACACAGTCTATGGCCAAAAACCCATGCTCTATTTTTTTTACAGAATAGTCTTTTTACTATCAAAATTTGCACTTATATCGGTATATCCCAACTTTTTGAGTTTTTTCCATTAACTTTGATTGTTTTTAATTTGGTAACACTTTGATAAATGTTCTAATTTGTGTTTTCGCGTATACTAAAAAAGGGTAATTGTTCAATATGAAGACGCTGCTCCAGTTTCTACTACAAATTAGTTTTCCACGCCGTTATTTTCGTTTTTGTCCCCGACGGGTTCCTGATATAGATCAATCTTCAATTGGTATTTTATACTTGTTCTAATTTAAAAGAAAATCCTCGCCTTTATCATTGCTATTGCACCCACAAAATTTGGTGACCCTTAGGATTTTTTTCTCCACTTTAATCTCTAGAAGATGATTTTGAATCACTAAGGGACCTTGTTTGGCTGTTGTAAATTGTTTTTTTTTGTCGTGGGTTATGTGTTGGTATTGTTAAGGTCTTCTGTCTCTACTGGGGACAGAAGTGCTTCCGTTCCTATTTTTATTGTCGTTTTTTATTAAAGAAAAATTTTGATTTTTTTCTGTCAATAAATTAAGGACCATCAAAATTATTTGTTCCAAACTAAAACTGTAAAACTGTCAAGTGTCGCCCAGATATCTGGTCGAGCGCCTAAGTAAAATGCTATATATTCCTCTACTACAACAAGAAAAATCTCTTGCATCTTCGTCTTGATCTATCAAAAAATCTAAGAGGACGGTCAATTTTTTCAGAAAAGAAAATATTTCTGGGGTTGCGCTGCGGAAAAAATTAATTATTCCGTCACTATTTCTGTTTGGATGTTCGGACAGAATAAAAATGGTGACTCGAGTATTTTGGGTGTACGTAACAAATCAGATAAATGTTTCTTTTGTTTTGAATTGAATACTGTTGTATTTAGTTGATTAAAATTAATCATAAAAAACTAGAGCATTTTGTAAATGTAGCTAATTTAAAAAATCTCTATCTGTTTTCGACAGTGTCTGCTCCTCTTGGTAGTATACGCTTGAAATGAATGATATAATACGTTTCCCTTCGGAGAGTTCTTGTACCAGTGTTTAAACTATTACTATTGATAAGGAGTCTTTTTCTACTTGGAAACGATATCTGGTGTTTGCTAAAACTGTGTCTGCGCTTATTCTTTCTTTCATGTCTTCGAACAATTTTTCGTGATCTGATGTCCATTTAAAATTTGAATCGTTTCGTATCTTATCTTAAAAGCAATGAAAAACACTTAAATTGATGATATGGATGCTATAAAGCCCTAACAACCTAAGACTTTCATTACATTTTTTTTGTTATCTGGGGATTTTAATGCTTTGAGATTATTTACTTTTTTTAACTTTTTGTTTTCCAACTTTTTTTAATTCATGTTATATAGACACTACCCTACTTACGGACATTTTGGACTTTTTTAGTTGAGCTTTTAGTCCTGATTTCCCTAAAAAGTCATGTTATGCAAATTTAATGTCGAACACTTTTTCCTATCATTTTCGCTTGCATCATGGTATCGTCTATAAACGTATTTACTTGATTTTTTTCATTAAGTGCAAAAAAATTTTTGTTCTACTAGAAACGTTTAGTAGACTACATAATCCGTAGAAAAATTGCTTAACATTGCTTTGTTTGGAGCCAATTACAATGCTTGTTGATTGTTGTTTTCTCAGTTAAGATTATTTGATTATATGCGAAGCATAAATCACTCTTTGTGAAGAATTTTCCTTTATTCTTACGATTACGAGGAGCTTTCCTATTGGGTCTAATTGCTATGAATATTAGCTTAAAATAGTTTTTGAGCTTAGGTATGTCCTATCATTAACGACTTGACTATTTTTCACTTCGATACTGTTATAATTAGATTTTTAAATTCTGATCCCATTTCTTGTTTGCTTAGATTGAGTTGAAAATTTTTTGTCGTGGGGTCGGTGTTACATTGTTGTCTACAAATGTCTGGTCTTTTGTTTCATTTGGGGAAAAAATTCTTCCGTTTTTATTTTTATTGTAGTTTTTTTTTGTCAAATAAAAATTTTGATGGTTTCAGTTATTTTTGTCCATAAATCATTGATCGAAAAGTTTGAGATCGAGAATCCACAAAATGATTTGTTCTAATTTAAAACTGTAAGTTTTTTTTGCGGTTCTTAGAGCGCTTTCAATCCTATGAAACATATTAGTGAAACCTTTGTTGACAAAACCGTTTCTTTATCATAAACCAGTTCATAGGAAAAAAAAATGCGAAGATGAATTTTTGAAAAATTTTTCTTGGTTCAATAGCTGTAATATTAGCTACCGGATATAATGGGATGACCCCAAAAAATATATTTACTACAATTATACATTGTTCTTTTTCATTATGATGAAGGATTAATTGGTCGTTCATAATCTTTTGGTACAGTATGAAAAGGAAAAGGCACTGTATCCTTTCGTGGTTATCTACTATTCGTGGTTTTTTCGTGTTTTACGCCTTTTATACAGCTGATAGCGACTGATACTTCTGAACACAGTTTAGGTTCTAGTTTCGATGTTGAAAAAATGATAGATTTATTTGAATAAGAGAGAAATCAATGCCTAATGTTTTAATATTACATCCGTCTATGGCCGCAACCCATGCTCTTTTTTTACAGAATAGTCTTTTTTTACTATCAAAATTGGCACCAAAATCGGTCTATCCCAACTTTTTAATTTTTTGTCTATTAATTCGATTGTTTATAAGTTGGTAACGATTTGGTAAATGTTCTAATTTGTGTTTTTGCGTATACTAAGTAATTTCAATTGTTCAATGTGAACACACTGCTCCAGTATCTATTACAAATTAGTTTTCCTGGCCGTTAATTTTTATTTTTTATTTTTTTCTGCGATCTTGATATAGAACAATCTACAATTGGGATTTTTAATCTTGTTCTAATTTAAAAGGAAATCTTCGCCTTCATCATCGCTGTTGGAACCACAAAATTTAGTGACACTAAAGTACACAGTAGGGTTTTTATCTCCACTTTTATCCTTGGAAGGTGTTTTTGAATGTCTAAGGGATCTTATTTGGTTGTTGTAAATTGGACTTTTTTTTATCGTCGGGTCTGTGTTGGTATTGTTTTCTTTAGTTGTCTGGTCTTCTACTTCTGTTGGGGATAGAATTGCTTCCGTTCCTATTTTTTTGTAGTTTTTTTGTTAAGCAAAAAATTTGATGGTTTTGGTTATTTTTCTGAATAAATTTGTGATCACAAATTTTGAGATCGAGAACCATCAAAAGTTTTTGAATTAATTTAAAACTGTAAAACTGTCAAGTGTCGCCCAGATATCTGGTCAAGCGCCTAAGTAAAATGCTATCTATTTCTGTATTATCTTGCATCTTCATCCTGTAAATTTTTGAGAGCTAAATCTGGATATGCGACTACCTTCGCCATATGTGTTTTTTTTTCACTTTAGCTTTTAGTAAATAAAGGCTTAGATTTTTGTGTTTTGATGATTTGCAAGATTTGAGTAATTTTTTTAAAATTTTTTTAATCTTTATTGGGTTTGATGATAACTTTTTGTTGGTTATATCAAAAGTTTTAAAAGGAAGGTTAATTTGTTTTAGTAGAGAAGATGTTTCTGGGGTTGCGCTACGGAAAAAAAATTGAATATTTTGTCATTATTTCTGTTTGGATGTTCGGACAGAATAAAAACGGTGACTTGAATATTTTGGAAGTACGTAACTTATTATATAAATTTTTTGAGTTTGTTTTTCTTTTGTTTCGAATTGAATACTGTTGTATTTAGCTGATGAAAACTAGTCATAAAATTAGAGCACTTTTTAAATAAGGCTACTTTTTTAGATTAGCAAAAAAATCTCCATCTGTTTTGACAATGTCTGCTCCTTTTGATAATATACTCTTGAAATGAATGATATAATACGTTTCCCTTCGGAGAGTTCTTGTAATAGTATTTAAACTATTCCTTATGATGAGGAGTCTTTTTGTACTTGGAAACGATATATGGTAATTGGTGTTGGGAAAACTGTGTCTGAGCTTATTCTTTCTTTTGTCTTCAAACAGGTTTTCTGGATCTGAGTTCCATTTAAAAGTTGTATCTTTTCGTATCATATCATAAAAGCATTTGAAAAAGTTCAAGCTCTTTATATGCATGCTATAAAACCCTAACAACCTAGGACTTACATTGCATCTCTTTTGTTTTCTGTGAGATCATTTACTTTGTTTTAACTGGTTGTTTTCTAACTGTTTTTCAATATATGGTATATAGACTGTACCCTGCTTACTGGCAGTTTTGATTTTTTTTGGTTGAGCTTTTAGTCCTGATTTCCTCAAAAAGTCAGGTTATGCAAAATTAATGTCGAACCATTTTTCTATTGTTTTTGATTGCATCTTGGCATTGTCTATAAACGTTTTTACTTGATTTTTTTCATTAAGGTCAAAAAAAATTTTATTCTACTAAAAACGTTTGGTAGACTAAATAATCCGTAGAAAAGTTGCTTAACATTGTTTTGTTTGAAGTCAATTAAAAAACTTTTTGATTGTTGTGTTTTCTCAGTTAGGATTATTTGATTATATGCGGAGTATAAATTACTCTTTGTGAAGAATTTTCTTCTAGGCTTAGGACTACGAGGAGCTTTACTATTGGGTCTAATGGGTATGAGTATTGACTTATATTGGTTATTGTGCTTAGGTATCTCCTATCAATAACGACTTGACTATAATTCTTTTTGATAATGTTATAATTGGATTCTTAAATCTGGTCCCATTTCTTGTTTGGTTAGTTTAAATTGAGATTTTTTTGTCGCGGGTTCACTGCTGTTTGGTTTTTTACAAATGTCTGGTCCTTGGTTTAATTTGGTAATAGAATTGTTTCCGTTACTATTTTTATTGTAGTTTTTTGTTAAAAAATTTTTTTGATGGTTTTGGTTATTTTTGTCAATAAATCATTGATCGAAAATTTTCAGATCGAGAACCATCGAAGTTATTTGATCTAATTTGAAACTTATTGTCTCCTAGAAATCTGGTCGATTGCCTCAGTAAAACGATATCCATTTCTCTACTACAACAAAAAATTCTCTTGCTTTTTCATCTTGGTCTATTCCTGTAATATTTTTGAGAGCTAAGTCTGGATATGCGACTAACTTCGCCAATTTTGTTTTTTTTTTTTCAGCTTTGGCTTTCAAAAAATAAAGGCTTGGATTTTTTGTGTAAGGATGATTTGTGAGATTTTACTAATTTGTTTTTGGTTTTTTGAGTTTTTTTGGAAATTGATTATGATATTTTGTTGGATTTATCAAACCTTCAATAAAGACTGTTAAGTTTTTCAGAAATGAAATAATTCTGGGGTTTCGCTGCAGAAAAGAATATTTAATTCGTGATTATTCCTGTTCAGATATTCGGACAGATTGCAAAATGGTGACTTGAGCCTTTTGCATGTCAAACCATTTATTTTGTTGGATTATTTAGTTTTCAATAAAATGATCTTGTATTCACCTGATATAAAATGAACAAAGTAATTTGGAGCATTTTGTAATTGTAACCATTTGATTAGATAAGCAAGAAAACTTAAAAAATTAACATATTCTTAAGAATAATGAATCCTAAAACTTAACCAATTTGTAACAAAAATAATTTTGGGTAGTTCAGATCTTCGTGTGGAAAAAGTTGATTTCTACTAAGAAGAAAATTTTTCTTTTTTTGGATTTGAACGCCGGAATGATTTTAAAAAACAATTAGAAGTGAAGCAATTAATCTTTCTTGTGGTATTCAATTGATTTTATTTTGTAATCTTTTGCAAATGAACTGTGTCTGTTTTTGGAGTGTATCGTCAAAAAAGAACATATAACTCATGTTTACCGTCATTAGGGTGTTTTGAAAATATACTTATAAAACCTTTTTCAGTTTCAGTAATATGAATTTTATAGTTTTGGAGGCTTTCCTTCCTAAACAAAATTTTAAATTTTTTGTGCTGATGTCAGTTTCGAAATCTTTTGACAAAATTTTTTGACGGTAACTAATTTGTTTTTCTGAGCAAGATCAGTTTTTATAATAGTTTGGGATAGGGTTTTGAAAACGTCCTAGAATTTGTCGCTTAATGCAAAAAATTATCAGCAGTAAATTGCCAAAAAAATTACTTTTTTTTTAGAATTGTAATTTTTTTGTCCCGAAGCTTTAGCTGAAAATAGAATCTTTGTTTGTGTAAAATTTACTGTTGACTTTGGCTTTTTTCACAATGAGAGACCTAGTTTCTTTCTTTTCGAGGTTCTTATTGGCATAAAACCATATTTTTTATCAAAGATTTTTGCAAAAGAATTGAATTTGTTTTGCACCAAAACTATAATCTGAAACCTGAAATTATAGCTGCTGACATAGTGTTTTTGGTTTTCCTTTATCATGCAAAAGTTTTCGAAACAAAAAAAAACTAATTTTTTGACGTCTTAAACCTAATTTTCGAAATACCAAAAACTCTCTCATACCTCGTACTTTATAAAAAAAATTTGGTTTTTGTTAGCTGTAAAAGCGTAATTTAGACTCATGAACCAGTTTATTAATTTCAAAACCATTCAAAACCAAAATTTTGATTTTAGAAAAATAGGTTTTAGGGGCTGTAACTATGATTTTGAAAAAAGAGACTGTAGTCTGCTTGGAACTTTGCAATTGAAAATCTAGGTTGGCATTTCTAACCCTGTCTATTTCAGCACTATTTTTTCAAAAAAATTACAATTTTGACCCAAAATACCAATTAAAAGGGATGTAACTATTAGTTTGTGGGCTCAAATTAGCATCTACTTGAAGTTTGTTGAGTTTGAAAGTTGGTTAGCGAACTAAAGATTTCTATTATGTCCTTTTTTCCAAACATTTGGAAATGTAACGCAAATTTTTGTGTCTAAAACTGAAAACACCAATTCCGAAACCTGCGTTTCAGCCTTAGCAATCAAGTTCTCAAATCGGTTTAGTGAGATCTAACACCAATTGTTTTTTCTAAATTGTCAAAGCAAGGAATTCGAAGCTCAGTTGTGAGACCAAAAACTAAAAAACTAGTTTTTTGTGTTTTGAAACCTGGAAATAGCAATAACTTACGATTTAAGGCCAGCTTTTTGGCTTTTAGTTTCCGAATTTGGGTTTTACTAGTTAAAACTTTTCTGTTCTACCCAGAACTATGAACAAAGCTTTATTATTTGACAAAATTACCTTATTTTTTTGAAACGTTTCACCATATGAGTAAAACTCCAAAATTAAGTGGGTAAAAATCAATTTCTAAAGCTTGAGCTTTTAAATGAAACCTTAAAGGATGTGTCAATGATTTAGCTTCAGTTTTATTGTGAAACATAAAAAAAGATGCATCTAAAATTTGGTGTTTTTGCAATGTGATTGACGTTGAAGCTTGGTTTTAGTGTGTTTTTTTTTATTTCGTTGAATAGCAACAATTTGTCATAAAAAAACTATTGAGCTAGTTAAAACACCCAAATATGTTCCTTTTCTTTGGGTTTCGGTTATTTACTTCCCCATTTTTCTTGATGTGTACATTTACTGATAAATGATTCAGATTTAAATTAAGTTAAGTTGGGATGAGATAAAAATAAGTTTTTTGAAAATTGTGGATAAGCCTCGACAAATAACGAGAAATTAAAAAATGGCGATAAAGGCGAATGGTTTGATTTATTTGCATGATTCAGCTATTCTCAGTGGTGAACTAGACGAGGCAGCCTCGCTGTTCATCTCTTGATGCATTCTCCTCAGCCCAGGCTTGGGCTTGGAGGTCAAAGGCATCTCACCTGGTTGATAAGTCATAGAACTTCCCAATCCAGGCTCGTTCGCCAAGTCACTCTCTGAGAGAGCCCCGTTTCTCCACCTCATTACTCTCATGATCGGGCGGTCTAGTACTCCCCTCTCTCCGTATGCTGCCATCAATAGGACTTCCGTGGGGAGGTCCCCACGGTTGTCATGCCCTAAGATGTTTATCAGGGCGTTCAGCAACATGACAACCTCTGGGTCCTCCAGAGCGAAGTCTCGATCCATTAGCCGACGATAGATCGCATCTACCATCGGTCCTTCATATGCCTCTGCCAGGTCTATCAATTCATCCAAGTTGAAGTTATCCATTCTATTTTCAGGTTCGATTCAATTTGATTCAATTATTTGACTCAAGTGAGTAATTAAATGATCAATCAGGATCTAGAAAAGAGGTCACGAATATCACACTTGTCCGTTTCACCTTAACTTCTCGTTAAAATTATTTAAAACAGTCAGATAAAAAGATTTTGATCCTAAAATTTATTAAAATCAATCGGTCAATAAAATTTTGGAACTCGACCTAAGATTGGACAGTCAAACTTTGGATCTATTCCTAAGATCGTTTTTCAGTTGTTCAAGGTCACTAACTCCTTCTTACCCAGGATCGTAATAACATAACACATAACATAACATAGCACACATATCACACACTACACATAATTTAGTCTGACACCCTCTTGCATGTTACCTCAACTCAGCCTATACTTAAGTAATTTTTTTTATGTAAGTGTACTTGTATATTAGTATCGGAGAAGATTACGTGTATGAGCGCTTACAGTTCCCGAGGATGCAGTCGCCCTCTGTTCGGATCATACACTGGAAGCGAAAGCTCCTTCACATCCCTTTCCATGAGAAAGTCTCTCAATCTCGTCAAGGACAAGACTGAGTTTTCCGGGTCCACGTGCCGCTTCTCCGTCGCCCGTGCCACTAAGAAGCATAGGTAATTTCCCGGTATCTGTGACGCCGCCGGAGGCAAGGCTGGTACGCCCCCTATTTCTGGTCTTTGCTTCCAAAGGAATTCTATCTTTTTATATTCTCTCTTAAAATCTGCCGCTAACGCTGTCCTTAAACTCATGTCCGCTGTGATTGCTATCGCACTTGTTCTATTTGTGAGAATGAAATCGCTATCTGTTAATATTATGCTACTAGAACATTCATTTGGTAAGTTAAAATATGACTCAACTGCCCTCCCTATGTCAGCTTTCTTTGGTTCTTCGCTTGTTTCTGCTTCTAAATCCCCTGTCTCTCTTGCTTTTCTTAATTTTTTTCTTAATAAATTTTCAGTGTGGGTAAGTCCTACCCCCACTCCCCGGACAAAAATATCCATCGACGTCCCCGCCGATCGCATAACGGATATCAAGTCGAGGTTTGAAGCCGGAATGAGTAGTTGCCCTTCCTGGGCAGCCCAGGAAGTATCATCTCTTTCGGTCTTCGTGTATTTCATGCTTTCGCGATCTACATCTTGAATCGTGACACTGGTCTCCTTTGGGTCCGACATCAATTCGTTCAGCCACTCCAAGACACCCAGATTTGTCAACTCTTGTTCGTAGGACTCCTGTTGCTCGTCGTCGAATTCTACTTCGGGTTTCGACCGGTCCTCGATCCATTCCTGGTCGTTGTCATCTACTATGTCGATGTCTTGTGACACGGCTATTCCTTCTAGACCCACCACTTCTTCCTCTATCTTCTTTAGGTCTATCCTGTCCACTACAAAATCGTCGCCGTAAGGGTTATATTTCCTCTTGGATCTTGCCCTGTCATTCTGTCGAGTCTGTATCGTGAACGGAAGATCCGGTTCCAAGTTCATGGGAACCTCCCTTTGTTCAGGGTCTTGCCAGTCCTCTTCTGCGTAGGGTAAAGTTTCATCGTCTGCTTCAATCACCTCATTTGGATCCAGGTTCAGTGGTGTACTTGTTCCTCCCTCTATGACTTCATTCCCATTGTTCTTTTCCCTAGTGCCCTTCTCATTGACCTCACAAGCAAGGTCCAACATTAGATAATCCCCTTCTTCCATGTCTGCAGGTATACACCAGTCTTTTGTCGATGGATTGGGTGGCTTAATATTTTTGTAATGAGCGGCTCGGTCAGTACTGAGTCTATAAAAGCGTCCCTCCTGGTGCACCTCCGTAATCATGAAGGGTCCGCTCCACTTTTTTAGGAGCTTTTTCGTTCCTTTCGGTGGTATGACGTTCTGAAATACCCATACGTAGTCCCCTACCGAATAAGCTTTTGCACCAGCTGCTTTCTTGTCAAATCTTTTCCTCTGCCTTGCCTGTGCCTACATAAGTCGTTTAACTCCTGCTGACGTCTTATTACATCCCTTACATAGACCTGTGGTGACGTCTTCTTACCCTCATAGTCAGGGTAGAAGAAAGTCAAGGGCAAAGACTTCTCGTGGACTATGTGGACTAACTCCGGTGGTGGAATGTTGTGTGCTACTGTAAGCTCCCATCACCTCTGGAAGATATCTTCCCAATCGGTCATGTACCTGGAACAATATACTCTCAGCATCGACACTAACGTCCTATTCTGTCTTTCCACTAAGCTATTCGTCTGGGGGTGGTATGTCGTGGAGTGAGCCTGAGTAACCTGTGAGCGTCTCATAAGCTCTTTCGTGAGTTCTCCTACGAAAGCTGTTCCTTTATCCGATTGAAACGTCATCGGAAACCGTGTCTCGCTATCCACGTATTGATCAGGTGGTCGCACGTCTCTTCCGCTGAGGCAATTATGCAGGGCACGGCCTCTGCATACTTCGTGAAGTGATCTATCATGACCAAGACTTCATTATAACCACTGATTGTCATGCATATCTTTTGGCGCTTCAGGATCTTCTGATATACTTTGTCGATCCCCTGATAGCCCATCTGATCATGCGACCTGAATAAGAGTTCTGTCTCATAGAGTTGCTGCAACACTATCGCGTTATACTTGCATAGGACTTTGTCTTCATCTCTTCTCTTGCAAGCCACGATCCCCTCCTTGTTCAAGTATAACCTTCCCTCTTTCTGTATAAAACACTGTCTCAGAATGCGGTAACTGTCTTCCTCGAGGTCTCCTTTGTCCGGAGAGCCATTTTCGACCCACCTTTTCAGGTTGCTTGTCATACGGTCATTTCTCTGCGCTCTTAGATCCGAGAGTCTGTATCTCGCCACTATATCTCTTCAAGTTTTGTGTCTCTTCATAGTCGGTCCACATCGGCAAAGCGTAACCAAGCTTCTTTCCACGCTGGATTGAAACCGGGGTGTCCAGTGTGTAAAATTACACACTGACACACATTCCGTTTCGCGTTACCGAGAAGCTCCGGCCTAAAATCACTGAGCTTTGACTATTTGGATTAGGTACCAAACAAACTTGTTTACTATCACTTAACGAATTCAAATTTCTCATTCTAAAAACTGCTACTACTGCTTGTCCCGGCTGTAGTTTTACTTTTCTGTCTAAAAAAATTGGTACTTTGTTTTCGTCTGTTATTATTCTATTAATTGGTTTCTTAACATACTTCCGATCCGGGTTCCTCATCCTTATTAGACCGTTGTTCAAGTCAACACTCACGTCAAAATTCCTGACGAAATCTCTGCCCAAGATGAATCGGTCGGCGTCGTCTAAATTCCCTACCAACAGGAAGCTCATCCAAAGATCCCGTCCTCCCATGTGGAGTAACGTTATTGATGTTCTTCCGGTTACGTAAATCGCTCCTCGATTGGCTGCAGCCAGTCTGAGATTCGTCGGAATTAGATCTTCCCTCGTGAAGTCCATTCTTTCCCAAGTCTTTATCGGCATCACACTCACTACCGCTCCAGTGTCCAGAAGTCCTGTGACTCCGATTTTCTTTCCGTTGGTGTCGAGCAGATGTGCAGTCACATCTGCTTCGTATCCAATGTGTACTGCGTCTTGCTCCATCATGGCGTCATGGCCTATCCTGCGGACTTTGAGATCTTCTTCACCCAGTTAGATCTGCCCTATCTGGTCACTGTCTGTTGTCACATATGTCCTGGTGTAGATACTGATTCCATCTACGTTCAGCATCACTTGGTACGGTCCATAGACTTCCACGTAGCGCCCATGAAGCTTCTTTATGCGAGGGCCACCCGTTGTTAGTAGTGCTCGCACAGTTCTTGACTCAGTGCGTGGCTCCACTTGCCTCAGATAGTCTGCATATGTGTCCAAATGCATCAAGGTGAACTCTGACGGTTCACTCAGATTTCTGATTACCTGGTGTCCCGCTACCGAGATTATTGACTGTATTTTGCTTCCTTGTGGCACCACACCGAACCTCTGCCCGGAGATCACATTAAGTTTCATGCTCAAACTACTTGGTGCGTTCGTTTCTTCGATTTCTGTTTCCTCGAAGGTATTCAGCTTCTCCTGTTGTTTCTCATTTTCCAGTTCGAGCTTCACTTTTTGCTCGATCTCTTTCGTTACCAGTTTCGGCTGCACTCTATTTAGAGCGTCCCTCGCGGCTGCCCTATAATCAATCTTGAAGTCATTCGCCGCAGTCACCGGTTCCGGTTCACATGTCTCTTCTGTTACAGCTTGCATTTTCTTCGTTGCCAGCTCTTGCGGTTTTTCTTTTCTGCGCGCCTCCGCTTCACTCAATAGGCGAGCCTTGCTGGCTTTCACATCCGGTAAAGCTTTCGCGTGCCTTGGATGCTTGATGTCTGCTACAGCATCCCAGAATTGCGGACAATCCGATTTAAAATGACCATCCAGGTTGCAAACGAAACACCTCGGGCCGACTTTTGCAATTACTCCTCTCATGAAATCTTCATGATCAACTTCTGACGCATCTTCGTCCTCGAGGCTGAAGCCTATCGCTTTCATGTCCTGTTTATAAGTTGGGCATGCTGACACATGATGGTTGCTCGAACTGCAATTTGCACAAGAGCGTCCCTTGTCCATATCGTCCCTCGGTTTATACCAGTTGTTCTCTTGGTTTGCTGGTCCGTTGTTAAAATTGCCATATTTGTTCTTGCAATATCCAGATCTCGATGGAGGTTTCAGCAAAAAATATTCTTTCGACTTGAGCCTCAACTCCTCTGGTGTTGGTGCATTGGTTGATAGTGGTGTGTAATGCGTTGCTAGCCTTGTCGAACTTCATCATTCTTCATCGATGAATTTTGAGGCTACCGCCAGGTTCATCCTTCTGTTCGACTCATCCAGTTGGCTACGCCTTCTAAGCATCTCCAAATCGTCTAGAAACTTTTCTATCGTCTCATCTTCTCGTTGCCTCCTTTTCTCGAAGCGCATCATTGCTTGGTGTCCCTGCAACCCTGAACCAAAACGATTCAACAAGATTTCAAAGATTTTCTCAGCAGTATCCCGCTAATATTGCTTTTTGGCCATCACACAGTTTAGGGCTGTCCCTTCCAAGTTACTGGTGAGCGCACTGCACTCTTGCCTTTCTGACAGGTCTTCTTCCTCAAAATGCAGTTTCATCACCTCTATCCAGGTGTCAATGCAGCCGTCAGATTCGTCTTTATAGGATCTTGGTTTCTTTAAGACTCTTGTGGAATTTTCACTGCGTTCATTGGTTCTAGATAACCTCGTCAGGAATGTCTCCAAAGACCTGTTTAGGGGTGCAAAGGCTCTGGCCATTGCCGTAGCATCTCTTGTGTGCCCCGCCTGAGTATCATCGCCCCCTGTTAAGGGCTCTGCATTCGGTGCATCCATA
Organism: Symsagittifera roscoffensis; assembly: GCF_963678635.1. Taxonomy (NCBI): domain Eukaryota; kingdom Metazoa; phylum Xenacoelomorpha; order Acoela; family Convolutidae; genus Symsagittifera; species Symsagittifera roscoffensis. The sequence goes on along the minus strand of NC_087065.1, from coordinate 6,864,303 downwards.
CAATCCGAGAAGCCATGACTGTTTCCCCCTTGGTCCACGTGACTTCTCCCTGGGCTCGCATGTCTCCTGTTACTAGAATAACCTCTCCCAGTCGCATGTCTGCCTTGCGTCGGTCGTTCGGTTGAGGTCTGTCTGTTTCGTGTTGAAGTTATTCTACTGTTTGTGCCCCATGTTCTATTATCCCTTGGGTATAGCCTGATGAACTGCCCCTACCTCTAGTGGATCCATATGTCCTCCTCCTTTGATGGTAAATGAAGTTCACCCTCGACTCCCTGCTGGGACCTCCCGAGTTCAGTTCCCCTTCTTTTGGTCCACTCTTGCTGCCTAGTAGCCCGTCCAACATATCCATGATAGCCTGAGTTCGCCTCTTCATCATCGCATCTATCATTGTGTCAAGAGTCCCAAGAAACTTCTCTTGCTGAATTCTTAACTTCTCCATGTCGTCTCTTAAGCGTAACTCTCTCTGTTCCGCTTCTCTTGACATTCGCGACAAGTTCTTCGCTATGTGCTCGTCCGTTCTTTCCTTCAAGCGTTTTTCGCTTCTACCAACTTCTTTTCTATTGCAGTTTATTTCTTCCCGCAGACTTTCTCTTTCAACGTGGACTGCTCTTTCTAGTTCACTCATTCTTATGGACATCTGTTCTTTTTGTTCTCCTATACTGCCCACTATGTTGTTCAAGGCTTCTTCTAATGATGCTCCGTTTTCTACCAGTGGCGTCACTAGTGGCGGTGTCACCCTGTCGATCCCAGGTAGCTTTGTGCTGGTCGAGATTCGGGCTTTGATTCTCTGCCTCGACGTCTTTTCATTATCCACCTCTGGATCCGCCGATGCGTTGCCTAGCCCTATGTTTCTATTTTTCCCAGTTCGCGTCTCCCAATTTGTCATAATCACAAAGTCTCTTGACTGGCCTGATGTGTTTGTGTCTTTGCTTATCGTTCTCACCATACCAAATTTGTCCATGGTTCCAGTCTCTCTGACGGTGTATGCCTCATTCTCCTGGTTCGAACTATTGAGGCTGACTCGAGATCCAAAATCAACCTGCTCATCATCGTCCTCTTCTTCCTCCTGGGATTCACCTTCAATTCCTGTACCCACTCCCATGGTGAATGGAAAGATGTTTCAGAAAAAGTTCTTCACTCTTTCTGAAAACGATGAGGACGTTGCCTGTTTCTCCGTCACGCCTGCCATCATGATGTTGTCTGTGGGAGATCTTCTAGCTGCTACAATTTCAGTAGAGATGTCGGACAGTTCCGACATCTCCTCTCGGTCCAGTGACCCGGTGGAAGTGGCAAAATCTTGGCCTTGTTCTACTGGAGTAGATTCACTCGCCAGCCTTCTGTCTCTCCCCTCCGGTCCATGTATTTCCTGGTTCTCATTCATGGTCTGGTCCGGATGGACCTCCACTTCAAGCATAGCTTTTCGCTCTTCTGAGGACTTTTGACTTCGGGTTTCAACCATTCTGCCTGAAACTGTCTCCCCACAAAAGGGTCGGTCAATGCTCTTCTCTGTTTCTCTGAATTTCCTGGAGCTATCACCTAGTTTAGGTATCTTTGACTTGTCTAGACTCATATTCAATTTACCACTTCTTACTACCTATACACTCAACTCGATTGCTAGTGTCCTTTTGATCTGATTACTGATAATAATAACACAACACAATAATTTCCAAAAGTTTCTATTAAATAGTGACCACGAATCCTTGTATGTTATCACGGTACAGCGTATATACAACTTATTCACAATAATCGATTATTAGTCGTAAGATTTGAGAACTAGCACAGTATGATGATATCAGTCAATTTAAAAGATAGTGTAATCACTACCCAATCAAGCACAATATGTTGATTTAAAACCAGATATAACAAAATAAGAATATTTCTATGAAAAACGTATGTGTAGTGTACTTTTAGTCGGTCGCAGTACAATAGTCGAACATGTTTTGAAAAAAAAAAGCTTTCCCTGCTTGGTGCTGCACCAAACAGACAAAACTTGAATGCAGTAATTTTCTCAAGTGGGCGTCTATTGCACCCACCGAGTCCTGTGTTACCTATCTGCCTTCGGACTGCCCGAGCTACACCTACTAAAATCCTCAGGGCAGTCACTTTTCTCAAAAAGGTTTTGGATTTCAATCCACACCAATGAGTTACACACTCCTTTTTTTTTTAGTTTAGACTTAGTGTCGCGAATATCCGAGTTTGGACCTGTTTTATTTTGGTCTGGTCTTTTTTGAAAGGCAAGTTACCAGTGCAGTCACTGGTTTCTAACCTGTCTCTTAATAACCTAACGGCCCTCACTATTATCTTTTCTTCTGTTTACCTAAGTCCTTTAACAAATTAGTACCCCTCCGGGTGGACAAAAAATAGTACCTCTCCGGATTGGCAAAAATAGGACCCCTCAGGATTGGCCAAATTGAGACCCCTCTGGATTGGGACCCCTCCGGTTTTGTGAAAACAAGACCCCTCCGGATTGGGACCCCTCCGAATTAGGAAAAATTTGGACCCCTCCTGATTGGGACCCCTCCGGTTTTGTAAAAATAGCTTTTGGGAGACTTCCTTGATTTTCAATTATACCCCTCCGGATACGATAACCGATGCTATTATGCTGTTTGTATCAACTAGGAAGGGTATGTGGTCCTTCCCTTGACCCTTCCGGATTGAAGTTAAGCCTCTTTTTTGACAATTCACGCTAACGGTGAAGGGTGTTATCGCTAGCCTAATTTCAGCTCTATCAAGGTTTTCTGGTGCCTTTAGCCTTCCCTATTCTTCTAGAACAGCGTAAAATTGCCTTATTCAACCGTTTCTACCCTTCGGTAGGGGTGTAAGGGCTTTCCAAAAAAAAATGATAAAAAGAGAGGGGTCTACCCTCCCGAATTGGTGAATTTGCTAAAAAACAATCTCAAAATTTTTCACGCTTACTTTTTCGAATAATTTTTGTTCCTATAAGTAAACTCTGCTAATTTCGGATCTAATGGTACCAAGATCAACTGGATCTGTCCAGTCGTTTCAAAGTTATTAACCAAAACGTCTTTTATCTAAATTCAAAAATTTTCTCACCTATAGAATCCGCCTAATTTTTTCCGCAATTCTGTTCTTCTCGAAGAAAAAAAACTGATCTGAGCTCAGAAGGCCTATACTCTTCTATTTCAATGCAAAAAAAACCGATCTGAAACGCTTTAGTTGAAAAATTTGCGGAAAAACTATGCTATTTGGACCCCTCCGGATTGAATCAAACACGTTAAGATCGATTTCACTGTAATCCGGAAGGCTTTCGGGAAACGGATCTTAAAACCTGTAGATTCACTAGTGGACGTTGTCCGAACAACTCTTTTTACTGTCCTAACTCAAAAATTTCAAAAAATTTTCTGATTTTATTGTGTTCGCTATTTTGACGCTATTTAAATCAGCTATTTAAATCAGCAGACCCTTCCGGATTGAGCGCAAATTAGCATTAACGTGCTTAAAAACTCAAACAACCCTACAGTACAAGCCTCACAAACGGGCTACAAAAATAGTCCCAACCACTTCTGAAGTAAACTCAACTGATTCTACCTATTATAATAGCACAAATTATATTCCCCCAATCATTCTACTGATTTTTTATTTTTTTAATGTTTTTGGTTTTTTCGGTTATTTTTTATACATTTTGGTTTTCTTGGTTACTTTTTGTTTGATTTTATATATATCTTTAAGTGTTTTTGGTCACAAACCTCTCAGGGAACGATTTGACGGCCAACCCCTCCACCCCTCCTGGAACGTGAATTTTGGTCTTAACTAGGTTAAAAAGCTATTCACGGTAATCCGGAAGGCTTTCGGGTTCCGAACTTCCCTTCCGCCCCGGCGGTTAGGGCCTATTAAGGGCGTTATTATGAGCATCTGCTCGGCGCGGAGTGCTCGTTAACAGTTCTGCCGGTCATGGTGTTAAAAAAATAACCACCAGGAGCGCCATAAAAACATCTATGTAACATTCGCTCGGAAGTACATATCGACGGAAAATAAAGCTAAGCTATAAAACGACTGGCCAACGTCTAAACAGAGCTTTACATGCTTTCCACCGTCTCTACCAAAGCCAATTCTTTTGGTGGTCTTTCTAACATCGGGTCGACAAAAACGTTACTGTTCTCCGGCTTCGACCAGAACGCTAAAATTAACTTACCTACATGCAAAATAGTGAGCTCATGGCTGGGTATCAGTATCCCCAGACCACGAGGTCACTCCTAAAAACAGGGCCACTACAAGTTATTATATTACGATTATTTTTGTTCAGCAGATAAAAATCATCATCTCCATCGAAGATGGATCGACCCTTTCCCCCAAGTCCTAGCTTCTCATCGTCATAAAATGAATTCAGATGTTAATTAAATTCAATTCAAGACATAACCGGGAAGCTTATATAAAAGTTTATATAAAACAGTTTCAGTTCAAATCCCGAGACCCCACCGGATTCCTGAATCCGGGGAAATGACAACCTTATCTTCCTTCCCGAAAGCTGTTTTTCTACCCTTCACCGTTTTTGTGAACGGCCTTGCAACGATTGTAGCGACACAATCGTTGCAACTCGGAACGGTCTGTGCTAACTCTGCTATTCGTTGTTGTTTTTCTATCGCAAATCTCGTAGTTATCACTATCGCAACTATTGTTGTTCTGATTTTCTTCTGCTTTTCTTCCAAAATGGCGGTTTTTGCCGTTTCTCGGAAGTGCGACTTCTCAGTTCGAATTTTTAAATTTTCTAAATACCAGAATATCTTGACCTTCACCGTTTGACTAATCGTCCCAATAACGTCACTAATCTCTCAAAACTGTCAATTCGGAAGGTTAGCTGCTAATTATTCGAAATCGCCGAATCTGCATTTTCGTTCATTCTGGTCGAATGTCACAAATCCCAGACGTAGCCATGTTTTAAATAATTCGAGGCTCCTTTCTAAATTGTTTCTTATGGAAGAGCTGCTTTTCTAGCTAGTGTTTGTGGAGTGAAGCTCTTTTCTTCAAGCGTTTTTCGCTTCTACCAACTTCTTGTCTATTGCGGTTTATTTCTTCCCGCAGACTTTCTCTTTCAACGTGGACTGCTCTTTCTAGTTCACTCATTCTTATGGACATCTGTTCATTTTGTTCTCCTATACTGCCCACTATGTTGTTCAGGGCTTCTTCTAATGATGCTCCGTTTTCTACCAGTGGCGTCACTAGTGGCGGTGTCACCCTGTCGATCCCAGGTAGCTTTGTGCTGGTCGAGATTCGGGCTTTGATTCTCTGCCTCGACGTCTTTTCATTATCCACCTCTGGATCCGCCGATGCGTTGCCTAGCCCTATGTTTCTATTTTTCCCAGTTCGCGTCTCCCAATTTGTCATAATCACAAAGTCTCTTGACTGGCCTGATGTGTTTGTGTCTTTGCTTATCGTTCTCACCATACCAAATTTGTCCATGGTTCCAGTCTCTCTGACGGTGTATGCCTCATTCTCCTGGTTCGATTTATTGAGGCTGACTCGAGATCCAAAATCAACCTGCTCATCATCGTCCTCTTCTTCCTCCTGGGATTCACCTTCAATTCCTGTACCCACTCCCATGGTGAATGGAAAGATGTTTCAGAAAAAGTTCTTCACTCTTTCTGAAAACGATGAGGACGTTGCCTGTTTCTCCGTCACGCCTGCCATCATGGTGTTGTCTGTGGGAGATCTTCTAGCTGCTACAATTTCAGTAGAGATGTCGGACAGTTCCGACATCTCCTCTCGGTCCAGTGACCCGGTGGAAGTGGCAAAATCTTGGCCTTGTTCTACTGGAGTAGATTCACTCGCCAGCCTTCTGTCTCTCCCCTCCGGTCCATGTATTTCCTGGTTCTCATTCATGGTCTGGTCCGGATGGACCTCCACTTCTAGCATAGCTTTTTGCTCTTCTGAGGACTTTTGACTTCGGGTTTCAACCATTCTGCCTGAAACCGTCTCCCCTTTGTCGGTCCGGGTTCGTGTGATCCTTTCCACAAAAGGGTCGTTCAATGCTCTTCTCTGTTTCTCAGGTATGAATTTTCTGGAGCTATCACCTAGTTTAGGTATCCCTGACTTGTCTAGACTCATATTCAGTTTACCACTTCTTACTACCTATACACTCAACTCGATTGCTAGTGTCCTTTTGATCTGATTACTGATAATAATAACACAACACAATGAATTCCAAAAGTTTCTATTAAATAGTGATCATGAATCCTTGTATGTTATCACGGTACAGTGTATATATATAACTTATTCACAATAATCGATTATTAGTCGTAAGATTTGAGAACTAGCACAGTATGATGATATCAGTCAATTTAAAAGATAGTGTATTCACTACCCAATCAAGCATAAATTGTTGATTTAAAACCAGATATATCAAAATAAGAAGATTTCTATAAAAATACGTATGTGTTTTGTACTTTTAGTCGGTTGCAGTACAATAGTCGAACTTGTTTTGAAAAAAAAAGCTTTCCCTGCCTGGTGCTGCACCAAACACACAAAATTTGAAGGCAGTAATTTTCTCGAGTGGGCGTCTATTGCACCCACCGAGTCCTGTGTTACCTACCTGCCTTCGGACTGCCCAAGCTACACCTACTAAAATTCTCAGGGCAGTCATTTTTCTCAAAAACGTTTTGGTATTTAATCCACACCAATGAGTTACACACTCCTTTTTTTTAGTTTAGACTTAGTGTCGCGACTATCCGAGTTTGGACCTGTTTTGTTTTGGTCTGGTCTTTTTTGAAAGGCAAGTTACCAGTGTAGTCACTGGTTCCTAGCCTGTCTCTTAATAACCTAACGCCCCTCACTATTATCTTTTCTTCTGTTTACCTAAGTCCTTCAACAAAATAGTACCTCTCCGGGTTGACAAAAAACAGTACCCCTCCGGATTGGCAAAAATAGGACCCCTCCGGATTGGCAAAATTGATAACCCTCTGGATTGGGACCCCTCCGGTTTTGTGAAAACAAGACCCCTCCAGATTGGGACCCCTCCGAAATAGGAAAAATTTGGACCCCTCCTGATTGGGACCCCTCCGGTTTTGCAAGAATAGCTTTTCGGAGACTTCCTTGATTTTCAACCTATATCCCTCCGGATACGATATCCGATGCTATTATGCTGCTTTTATCAACTAGAAAGGGTATGTGGTCCTTCCCTTGACCCTTGCGGATTGAAGTTAAGCCTCTTATTTGACAATTCACGCTAACGCTGAAGGGTCTTATCGCTAGCCTAATTCCGGCTCTATCAAGGTTTTAAGGTCTTCTGGTGCCTTTAGCCTTCCCTATTCTTCTAGAACAGCGTAAAATTGCCTTATTCAACCGTTTCTACCCTTCGGTAGGGGTGTAAGGGCTTTCCAAAAAAAAAATGATAAAAAGAGAGGGGTCTACCCTCCCGAATTGGTGAATTTGCTAAAAAACAATCTCAAAAACTTTTCACGCTTACTTTTTCGAATAATTTTTGTTCCTATAAGTAAACTCTGCTAATTTCGGATCTAATGGTACCAAGATCAACTGGATCTGTCCAGTAGTTTCAAAGTTATTAACCAAAACGTCTTTTATCTAAATTCAAAATTTTTCTCACCTATAGAATCCGCCTAATTTTTTCCGCAATTCGGTTCTTCTCGAAGAAGAAAAAATTGATCTGAGCTCAAAAGGCCTATACTTTTCTATTTCAATGCAAAAAAAACCCAATCTGAAACGCTTTAGTTGAAAAGTTTGCGGAAAAACTATGCTATTTGGACCCCTCCGGATTGATGAATCTACTGAATCAAACACGTTAAGATCGATTTCTCTGTAACCCGGAAGGCTGTCGGGAAACGGATCTTACAACCTGTATATTTACTAGTGGACGTTGTCCGAACAATTCTTTTTACTGTCCTAACTCAAAAATTTCAAAAAATTTTCTGATTTAATTGTGTTCCGTTTTCTCCAAAATCGCGAAAATTCGGTTTTTGGTACCAAAATAGTTCCAACCACTTCTGAACTAAACTCAACCGGTTCTACCTATTATAATAGCACAGCTATGATGTAACTCACTAATTTAGCGTTTTTTCCGTTTCGAAAAATATCGATATTTCAAACCGGTACGCTTACTGTGTTTTTCACTGAAACACGATATAGGAGTATTAATATAGGCTATATAAGTAATAATATCAGTAATACTATACCCCTCCGGGTCTGTTCAATTTCCGAATAAAGGTGCTTAACTCGGATTTTGCAGTTCGGTGAAGGGTCACTACAGTGCAGCACTGTCGAGCTTTCCACAGATTACTATCTTATTTTGTTGTACCAAAAGGGATACAAAACTTGTTAACGATACCCAACAGTCGACTGTCGTTGTCGTTGAGCCCCTTCTTGTTGCTCCTTGTACTGCTTGCCGGATCAGTCTTCTCCCTAGACCCCTCCGGATTGAGCGCAAATCAGCAGACCCTTCCGGATTGAGCGCAAATTAGCATTAACGTGCTTAAAAACTCAAACAACCCTACAGTACAAGCCTCACAAACGGGCTACAAAAATAGTCCCAACCACTTCTGAAGTAAACTCAACTGATTCTACCTATTATAATAGCACAAATTATATTCCCCCAATCATTCTACTGATTTTTTATTTTTTTAATGTTTTTGGTTTTTTCGGTTATTTTTTATACATTTTGTTTTTCTTGGTTACTTTTTGTTTGATTTTATATATATCTTTAAGTGTTTTTGGTCACAAACCTCTCAGGGAACGAAGGGACGGCCAACCCCTCCACCCCTCCTGGAACATGAATTTTGGTCTTAACTAGGTTAAAAAGCTATTCACGATAATCCGGAAGGCTTTCGGGTTCCGAACTTCCCTTCCGCCCCGGCGGTTAGGGCCTATTAAGGGCGTTATTATGAGCATCTGCTCGGCGCGGAGTGCTCGTTAACAGTTCTGCCGGTCATGGTGTTAAAAAAATAACCACCAGGAGCGCCATAAAAACATCTATGTAACATTCGCCCGGAAGTACATATCGACGGAAAATAAAGCTAAGCTATAAAACGACTGGCCAACGTCTAAACAGAGCTTTACATGCTTTCCACCGTCTCTACCAAAGCCAATTCTTTTGGTGGTCTTTCTAACATCGGGTCGACAAAAACGTTACTGTTCTCCGGCTTCGACCAGAACGTTAAAATTAACTTACTTACATGCAAAATAGTGAGCTCATGGCTGGGTCTCAGTACCCCCAGACCACGAGGTCACTCCTAAAAACAGGGCCACTACTAATTATTATATTACTATTGTTTTTGTTCAGCAGATAAAAATCATCATCTCCATCGAAGATGGATCAACCCTTTCCCCCAACTCCTAGCTTCTCATCGTCAAAAAATGAACTCAGATGTTAAATAAATTCAATTCAAGACATAACCTGGAAGCTAAAAGTTTATATAAAACAGTTTCAGTTCAAATCCCGAGACCCCTCCGGATTCCTGAATCCGGGGAAATAACAATCTTATCTTCCTTCCAGAAGGCTGTTTTTCTACCCTTCACCGTTGTTGTGAACGGCCTTGCAACGATTGTAGCGACACAATCGTTGCAACTCGGAACGGTCTCTGCTAACTCTGCTAGTCGTAGTTGTTTTTCTATCGCAATTCTCGTAGTTATCACTATCGCAACTATTGTTGTGGTGATTTTCTTCTGCTTTTCTTCCAAAATGGCGGTTTTTGCCGTTTCTCAGTTCGAATTTTTAAAATTTCAAAATACCAGAATATCTTGACCTTCACCGTTTGGCTAATCGTCCCAATAACGTCACTAATCTCTCAAAACTGTCAATTCGGAAGGTTAGCTGCTAACTATTCGAAATCGCCGAATCTGAATTTTCGTTTATCCTGGTCGAATGTCACAAATCCCAGACTTAGCCATGTTTTAAATAACTCGAGGCCTATTTCTATTTTTTTCTTATGGAAGAGCTGCTTTTTCTAGCTAGTGTTTGTGGAGTGAAGCTTCACCTCTGTGTTTAAAACTTAATTGTCGGTCGGTCCAAAACGGATGACCGGAAACGGTTTTAAATAAGGACCCTTTTGTGCAGTGAGGAGGAGCTCCCATTTTTTCTCAAACTTTTTTTATTCTCTGAGAGTGATGGTTTCGGTCGTGTTTCTTATTTATGTTTTTATAAATGTAATCTTTTGTAGAGTTTATGGAAAGCCCTGTGGATTACAGGCCAAGAAACATGTCAACTTCAACGGTTCGAAACTTTGACAGTACCTCTAAGTCTTTTGGCACGGCTTTGTTGCTAGCAGAGGATAATCCAGATACTTTTGATTCAGAAAGTAACTGGTCTTTCGAATCCGCTAAATGTCACGAAAGTAGTACTCCTTCTAAGTTAAAACTACTTTCGAAGTACTATCAGATTGTCAAGAAACAATTTTTACCATATCAAAGCCAAACATTGGGCTTGTTCGTTATGGACACAGCTAAAGTTCCCAAATTAAATGGGCGTATCAAAAAAGATGTCCACGTCTCCCACATGCGTGAAAATATTTATTGTGCTCAAGCTCTATGGGCACTTGGGCGCGCGTACAGACTTGTCGATAATGATGGAGGCCGAACTCACGAGTTAGATAATACTGCCGTGAAATGTCTACGAGGAGTTTTGTTTTGCTGGATGAGACAACACGAAAAAGTTGAACAGTTCAAAGCCAGCCCATGTGCTGACAATTCACTCAATTTGACTTTCGATTCGCTGACTGGTGAAGCAAAGGAAGTCTCAGAGTATGCAAAGTACCCACATTTACAATTAGAAGTTCAATCGCTCTTTATTCTAACCATCGTTCAAGTAACAAGCTCCGGACTGCAAGTCATTTGGACCACAGATGAAGTCAACTTTGTTCAAAATTTAGTCTATTACATCGAAAGGAGTTATAGGGTATCAGATTTCGGAATGTGGGAGCGAGGGACCAAATACAACATTGGAGAGCCGGAACTTCACGCGAGCTCATTAGCAATGGCAAAAGCAGCTCTAGAATCAGTTAATGGATTCAATTTGTTCGGGGACAAGGGAACGTCAGCGCACATTATATACGTCGATTTAGATGCCCACAACAGAAACTTGACTACATTAGAGACGTTGTTACCCCGCGAATCTAGCTCAAAGAATGCCGATTTTTCGCTTCTCTTCGGACTGGGCTACCCTGCTTTTGCCCTCAATACTCAAAAATTGCGGGATGCTACGAAGGCTAAAATATTGAAGAAACTCAACGGCAGTTATGGATTGAAACGCTTTCTGAGAGATGGATATGGCTGTCTCAATGAAGATACATCTAGGCGGTACTATCATCAATCCGAAATCCAAAAGTTCGATGGTGTAGAATGTCAATGGCCGCTTGGTTTTGTTTTGTTGTATATAAATGCCGTCTTTGCCGGAGACACCCAGGAGGCTGAGAAGTACTCAGAAATGATTGAACAGCTAACTGTTATGGACAATGATCACGATGACGTACTACCAATGTATTACTACGTAAGAGATGAGGATGATTTCGACCTGGAACGCAAAAATCCGAACCAGGTTCCGAGAGAGCATAGTGGCGAAGGCAGGGATGGAAAAATATGGCTCCTTGGACAATCTCTTTTCTTTATATCGAGACTTCTTGCTGAAGGGCTCATTCATCCTTCCCAATTGGACCCTCTAGGAAGGCATCACACCCGAGGATCAAAATCTAAAAACAGTAGATCCGAATATGTTCCATTGGTACACCCGTCAAGAAGATACTCCGAGTTTCAAGTCACCAGGCCAAAAGAGCTCTGCGTTCAAGTGTGCATCATTTCCCAGTCTGTCAGACTACAGTCGTTACTTGCCACATACGGGATCCCATCGCAAACACCTAACCAAATTGAACCGGTAGAAATCTGCTCTCCGAGTGAACTAGTTCGAGCCTACAGTTTCCTTGCAACGAATGAAGCCCTGGGTCTATCAGGAAGACCCGAGCGCCCAATGGGAGGCTTGAGCACCAGCAAAGTATACAAGATCAAAGGAAAGACTGTTGTATCGTACCCTCTAGTTTTCCAGCAGTCTAACTTCTACATGGCACTGGACGCCACAATGCTAGTCGAAGATATTCGAGAACTCATTCGATTCGTATGGAGTTCGTGGTTTGTAGCGGGAAGACCACTGATCGCCTGTATTCTGCGAGAAGATTTGTTCAACAACGATCGAAGTGCTGTAGGTGAAGTTATACAACTGTTGAATACTTTCAAACGAGGCCATTGCGCTGGTGTTCCGGTGAAGTTAGGTCGTATGCAAACCTTCTTATCTGCAAGCTGCTGGGAAAGTTTAGACTTCTTGGCATACACCTCAAGCGAATTCAAATTCAAGCCCGCAGATTTCTCAGTTGTAAATTACGAACGGGAGTTGTTCACTGATAATAATATGAATGCCACAGCCCACGAAGAGTATGATACCTCAAAACGTAGGCGGTCAAGCGTCCGAGAGCTCCCGACGGATATCGACTATTATCAAAGCGGAGCTGTTCTAGATCTTTTGTACGCGTCAAGTGACAGTATGCAGCTCCAGTCTAAACTTTTGTGCAAGTTACTGCAAAAGGAAGGACCCGATTACATCACAAGCAAAGGCACAATTAAAGAGTGTCTGGATTTGATGGTACATATTGCAGCGTCACAAAATAGGTGGGGCGTCGTCCGACAATGCAGTGGTATGCTACGCAGTACTGTTGACTCATTGGCGCCTGCACTTACCTACATTCTAGTGTTCGGAAAGTTCGTTACAATCGGAGTTTTCGGACACCGAGAGGAGTTGATAGAGAAGACCCTTTCGCCAGATCAGCTACATAGAATCATTTTTGACTGCTGCTTGGAAATTGACCCTAGAGAAGCTGTGTTACAGCAAGAAGTATTGATAAATGTCAGTAAAATGATAATGAACTCTCCTGATCTTTTCAATGGAATGTTGAAGATCAGAATAGGATGGATCATTCAATTGATGAAGGGCGAATATCTGAAGGGAGACGAGGGCCTAACGACCAATGATTTCTACGAAATGTCGCCTAGGAAAATGAAAGAAATGCTGAAAACCATAATGGCTATAGATGTTTCGCAGCGAGGTATTGCGGAACAAAGAAGAATTGACGGTTGTCTTAACCGGAACCCGTTCAAATTCTACGACAAAGTTTGGGCAATTTTGGAGAGGTGCCCGGAGGGTATTCAGCTGTCGAAATTCAAGATTCCTCAGGAGCCGACTGTAAGTGCAATGACAGATTACGACTTGAAGTTCGCGATGCTGGTCGAGGACATGTTGTCGGTATGTTGTCATCTTCAATTCAATTCAACCTTATCGGTCGTTGTGACCATGTGGTTCTCGTTGTAGTTTTAATTATTTTGATCGTTTCAGAACAACTACACTCAATTTTGTAATCTCTCATTCAAATTTAGTTTATCTTGAGACGGATCTTTAATGTGAAGACACTGATATCAATATCATGTGTGAAAGAAAATTTTTTCTAAAATAATGTTAAGGTAATATTTGTCGCGATTGTTCCGGAAACGTAGAAAGGTTTTAACATCATTATTCTATTGAATGTCGGCCTTATTCTCCTTGTCGAATGTTTTGTCATTTCAGGGTGTGCGAAACCCGCTGTACAGACAACTCCTCATAGAGCTACTCATGATCACCCAGACAATCTTCGAACGCAATCCGGAGTTCAAATGTATGCAGGTTCTGGATCTGGACAAAATGATGGCCTCAGCTGTGGATACATTCGCACGTGAGCACGCAGAACAAGAAGGCTATCCTGAGAGCTACTCGATGAAAAACGAGAAATTAATGACGAGATGGTTTGAGATTTTCTACAACTTGGCTCCTCAAGTCAGAAATGGAACTGTGAAGTATATGGTTGGTGCTATAATGCATGTTGTGCTAAATGCGGAACTGAATGTACCCAGTCGAGATAGTCAGGATGTGCCTTGTCATATCCAATGATTATGGTACCGTTCTCGGGGGTTCTTTTCCAGTCTTTCTTTGATGTGATGGTAATTCTGAAAAACTATTCCCTGTTTAAAATGTTTTTTTTTTCCTGTTCACACAAACAGATGAGTGTAAACAAGCGGCACATTTTTTTTATAAGCAAATTGTCGTATTTGTGATGTTATGAAGGGTATGGAAAACTGGAGAAGAGTCCCATTGTCGCGTAACGGCGACGAAAATTCTCGATAGTCTAGTGACAAAACTAATTTTCTATTTCGTATTATAATTCAGTGAATTGTATTTTCATGCATTAATCCATTAATGTGTTAGATGCGTTTATTATTATTAGTTTTTAAGTATTAATCTTTCGTACAATTGACCCAGTTCAAAGCTAGTTTTTAGTTTGTTTTGAAAAATCAGGTGATGCAAATAATTATCCAATGGAGTCGAGTGAAATTTCCTTAATAGGCCTCTTCGTATCGAATTGATGTTTATGCTGAGTTTGTGGAGAACGGGCAGTTTCTTTTTTGAACCAAATTTAGAAAATTTAGATGAAATTGTGCGCAACTTCCATAAATCTCAAGTTTTAATTTTGCTCTAGAAGACAGAAAAGCGAAAATATTCAAAATTATTTCTCGCATAAACTTTTTTCATTGCAGATCGAGTGAATTCTAAAACGACTTCATTATTGCACTTGCGAAAGCAAGTGTCTTGTAGTCGGGAGGTAGACGTTTCTTTTCCCGTAAACAACTTTCTTACATCTGTAGTTGAAATTGCCTAAGCAACTTCGAGACTTCTTACCACTTGGCCTAAGGTAACGCTGTAGTCTCTGTAACCTGAAGTAATGGGTTTGAGTCCCGGCCGCACATTGTTTTATTTCAGTTTGTATGAATTTTTGAATAAATTTTCCGGGAAAAGTTGAATGGACAGACTTCTTTTTTGTCTGCTTGTTTTTCGGCTTAGTTTGCCACATTGTAGAGTTTTATTGTTTAGTCAACAATTTTTTTATTCAATCAGAAAGGTCTTTCCGTCCAAATAGTTTTTCAGTAGTCGATATAGGGTACGATGAAAAGGCCCCAGCTAGCATAAATGTTCCTTAGTTCATTTGAAAACTGGAACAAGAAATCTTATGGAAGAAAAATTGTTTTCATAATGAGGAAGAACGATTGAAATTTGATAGTTCAAGAGAAAGTTTATAATCAGAGAGAATGTTCAAAAGTCTAAAAACAATCAAACTATCTTCCAGAACAGAGTAATATTGCTTAGAAGGTACGGGTGCGGCAAAACGCTGACTCAGAAAAAAATCTATGACAGATAAATCTTAACTTTTAATTAATAATTTCACGGAAGTTCAAGATATATGCGTCGTTTTACATAATATTACAACATCTTATTTAAGAGTAATGAACGTAGTGAGTACTCTTATATGGGCGTTGCTGATTTTTTTTAGGGAAAAAGTCTTAAAATTTGTTCACGCTCAATTTTGACTTTTCGCGTTTTGACTTGTGATTTTTTTCTAAGTTCAGTGAATTTCCATTGTTAAAAGGAAGACAAACTCCACCACTATCGAACAGCAAAATTGTAAGGTCTTAAAAAACGTGATGGACCTCTAATTTCGAAATTAAGTCATCAGATTTCCAGGCAAAATTTAC
Source organism: Symsagittifera roscoffensis (assembly GCF_963678635.1). Classification (NCBI taxonomy): domain Eukaryota; kingdom Metazoa; phylum Xenacoelomorpha; order Acoela; family Convolutidae; genus Symsagittifera; species Symsagittifera roscoffensis. The sequence goes on along the minus strand of NC_087065.1, from coordinate 6,848,742 downwards.
CTATTGATCCAGTTTTCTCAAATTGGGTTAGTTTAAGCAAAAAAGGTCTATCATAAATTGTTCTACAAATTCAAAGAGCTTTAAGGCCATCTATTTTTTTCTTCGATATTCAAAGGATATTCAAAGTTGAATGTTTTTGAAAAAACGAGTCAGTTTTTTTTTCAGTTTCCTGGCGTTCATTACTCTTTTCCAACTGTCAGTTGACTATGTTGATATTTTTCTGTAATTAATAAATTTATAGCCTTGATAATTGATAGAAAAAACTGTTTGATTTAAAAAAATTAGATACTTTGTCTTAACACAGTTTACAGTTTTGAACCTTGATTGCTCAAAGTTTTTTTTTACATGTTTTACTTTTTCCCATTTTTTTTCGATTTGGTTATATCCCTCTCATTTTCTATTCGCAAGCTTGCAATGCTGTGATTGCATCGTACGCTGTTTCCAAAGTGACCCCTTTTTTCACAGGGACCCCTTTTTTCACAGAGACCCCTTTTAATGAAAGTCTCCAACAGGTGGAAATATCCGTAACAAAAACCTTTAAAATTAAGCGCACTGGGCTTTCTCTGTAATGACACGACTGTATTCTTAGTTTGTGATTTTATGAACACGTATGGCTAGCAATATACCCAAAAATATATTTATACGGATGTTTTTTGTTGATCCGACGACAATTCATACGCTTTTCTGTACGATATCCGGCATATTATACGCATTGATGAATTTTCAGTTGCTGTTCAGTTACATTATGGAAAAAATTATGAAATATTTTTATTTCACTTCTCGAGCGTGTTTTACGGTGCCTCCACTTTTTTCAACCTAATTGCACCTTTTAATGCAAATTTTTTTCGAAGTATATCGAGAGAATTTTTTCGAGAAAAGTTTTTTGTCTACCTAACAAGAACGGACGCTTAAATGGAAAAGGATATTAAGAGTCGATGAACGTAGTTCGGACTCTTATATGGATCGTGATGATTTTTTGTTATTTTTTAGGAAAAGTCTTATTTTTTGGTCAGGCTCAAAGTTACTTAATCGCGGTTTGATTTTTGTACGTTTCGTTCATTTCCTTTTGAAAGGAAGGCAAATTCCACCATCGAACAGCGAAAGTGTAAAAGTCTTGAAAAACATTATCTACTTCTAATTGCGAAAGTGGAGCTTTAAAAAGATCGCTGAATCATTTTCTAAGCCTACTTTAACAGCATTTTAAGGAAGAGGTACCAATTTGGCTCGTTTCGTCTGGAGGTAAATTCCATGCATGAGATGACAAAAGCATGGTTTCGATTGTGGCGAGAAGCTGATAACCACGAAATTGTTTGTCTGCTTTATTGTCGACTTGTCTTCAAATTATGCAATTTTCGTCTGGTTGAGGCAAGATTTGCGGTAAATGGAAGGCGTTTTGATTCGTTCCTATCATGTGTAAATTTGAGGTCACTTTTATTTCTTTTCCTTTTGTACGTCGTTTTTCTTATTTACCTAAAGTTTAATTGGCTTAAATGGTTTCGACAATTGTGATACTGATTCTCAATTATATTGCGTCATTTTAAGCTTTTAGAGGAGAGGGATTCTTCAAGTTGCAGAATTTAATTCGAATGTTTTGCTCAAAATGAACATCATTCTAGAAAAACGTTTGAATGTTTTGTAGATAGTAGTTTTTTTTCTGATTTAGTGGCATCTGCCTAATTTTCTAAGTCTGAGTTGTATCGTGGGTGGTGCGAAGCTCTGCCTTGCCTCTGTGACTAAAATCATACTAATTAGCGAAACTTTGTTTCAATCTTGGAAACGCTTTAAAAATGGGGGCAGCTTTCTAAAAACATATGATTCCCTCATCTGCATCAGTAGCGTGCCGAGAGGAGCATGTGACTGCCCTGATACAGGCTTCTCAATTCTGGTTGCCCATTTGGCACTATTTTATTGCAGATGTTTCTGGCTCACCAACCCTAATATTTGTCGAAGGCAACTACGGCACCAATAGTTGCCAATTTTGACTGTGGAGTGCGCGCAGACACTACAAATGTTTAGTCAAAACTTTCTAAAAATGCTCTTAAGCTGCATGTATTCAAAAAAATCGCCTGCGGCTGATTCTGTTGTTTCAGCAGAAACTTTGCTTCATTTAATCTTATTGAAATGAGATAATTGTGCGCAGTGAAATTGAAATGATAATTTTAAACTCAAATACGACCCACACAATGGATAAATGTCGATTATATACAAAATGCACAGATTAAAGTAAGAATACCATCGGTTTATATTTAACCATATGCGAGCGATAATCGATTCTTATACAGATAGAATGGATTCTTTTCATGAAAAATAAATGAGTTTAAGTGCCTAAAGGAATTGATTTTTTTATTCTATAAAATCTGGATATAATCTACAGATAATTTTTTATATAATCTCTATATTCTTGTTTTATAATCCATACAAGATCGGTTTTTTCTGAGAAGTTATAGTAGTCGTAGAAAGGTCAGTATTTTTAAAGGTTATACAATTGTTGTGAACTCTTTATATTTTTTCTGTATGCAATCGATTTTAATCCGTTTTTGTTATTGTGGGAATAGTTTAAATGAAAAAAAATAATAATAATTTGAAGCAACAATTTTAATTAAACTATTTAGTTTATACAGATGAGACTGAAACTTTCTACGAAACGCAGCTACTGAAAAATAAGATAGAGAGAAGATTTTTTGACAAAATGTTAAGCGATTTGTCAAGTTAAAATACAATTTTTCTGTTAAATGACGTTAAATTTATTTTAATAATCTTTCTTTTTAATCTATTCAAATAGAAAGCACTAGGGCGAACTAAAAATAAAAAAAGGTTGACAAAAAACCGAAAAATTGAAACCATACATCTCATCTCAATTAAAATGTTCTCCTATTATAAAGAAAATGGTTTTTTTTTTGTGCCACTGTTACATTTCAACAGTCGAATCTTTGAACACCTCATTCCATTGAGCTTAATAGAACTGGATGGCTCAAAAAAGCTGTTGGACTATTTTTGTGTAGTGTATAAAATTATTCTTCTGTTGAGCTAAAAAGTAAAGAGGCTTTCCAGCTTGAAAGACGCGGAGACAAAGACGATTTGATGGTTTGGACTGCTTGAATAGATTGTGGTGCAATTGCAAAAATGACTGTACGTTTTTGAGATTTTATTGCTACTGATTTATCTGCGCTGATGCGGTGCATTATTTTATCGAATAATTGAAATATTCATATTTTTATCCCACAGAAGTATTTCAACAAGGTTTAGTGTATACACTTAAGCTAGATCCAAGAAAACTTACAGCTGGTCTGACAATTGATGCGTTTCGTGCGCTCTCATAAAACGAGGACTTGGTTCGACAATAAACCGCAATCACTGCATCTTATCGGAGCCCCAAAAAACTGAGTATACATCTGCAGGTTGAGTGTCACCTGCATTTTTCTACCAATTTATAATAACCAGTTGTACTAAACAGCGAATACCATCCGTTTATTTATACACACTGCTGACAAGTGGCTACTGAATTGCTAGTTAATAACTGCCCTGCCTTGAATTCTGTTAGTCCTATCTATTTTGGTCAAAAATTGATTCATTTCAACTCTTAATCAAAACACAGCTAATTTTAAACTAGCAAGAATGTTAGATCCGGCTTTCAAAGGGGTTGCGACGAAGGTGGGCATGACTATATGGAGAATTGAGGTAAGTGATTCAGATCCAAAAATTGCCTCCGCTGCAGTTCCTTAAATTTGTTTAATTTTATAATTTTTAAATTTAATTTGAAATGACATTTTCAATTAAACGGCTATTAGATTAAGTAAACAGTGCCGCAACTAGAGGAGTTTCAACGTTCTGGCAGTGGCTTGAGCTATGTTCTGTAATCTGGAACTCTTCTGACAAAATCTGCAATAAATTGATTTTGTTGTATTATGAAACATTAACTGTTCTCATCTACTCACGCAGTATATAGTAGAGCTCCTGCTTGCCGCTCGAATGGTCAGAGTATCAAGTCCCGAACCGTCTTAAATGTAGAATTTTTGCATGGAAGAACTCAAAATTAGGAATATCGAATATCATTTGAATGCCCATGTCGACATGGTTAGCATATCACGGACTTTTGAAAAAATCGTTTTGTACAATTTCAGAGAACGCTATAACAATTCGTTAACCCATGTTTTTTTTCAAGTAAAATTTTCCAACATAATTTCTCATAACTTTTTTGGCTGCTTTTTTTTGTCCATTCACTATTTTGTAGCGCAATATGTTTGAAATTGGTTTCTATAATTTTTATTTTTTTTGAGACGTTTTGGCAAATTTTTTCATTTTTCGTTGATGTTTTAATTTTTCCCTTCATTGTATTTTTTTTCAAAAACTGGCACCAATGAAAGACCGGCTATTTATTGTATGTCTGCATACTATAGTCTTCTTTAGCCTTACTTCACCTCGAAAGACTTTTGAAATTTTGAATGCGGTGAATGTTAGACTAAATTTCTTACCCAGCCAAATCTGATATTAAGGTTTCAATGGCAAGAACAGTTAGTGAACATCTCTTCTGCATAAACCAGTTTGTCCTAATTTTAAAAGAGTAAAGTTCTGGCCTCAAAAAAGGCCATTTTTGACAATTTGGTTTGAAATTGATTTTTTTAAAAATTTTTTCTATGTTTCTGAAAAATTACCCTTTCATAACTTATGAAAGGCTCAATTAAAACAGCAGGTTGTGAGAATTTTCCCGGAGTAAGCGGCTACGCTCCAATTTTTATTTTAAAAATTATTTGAGTTTTTGATCATTTTTGGAAACTTTGTTACTTTCATCGAAAACTAGCCTGTATAATCTGATATCAAAAGTTAAATCGAAATAAAGGGTTTTGACAATCATCAATGCATTAGAGACCTTACCTTTTTTCCAGGAAGATGTTTAATTGTCTAGGGAAAAGTCAAAATTTTGAAACTTGGACCGTTTTTCGGAAATTTTTGACTTCTCAAAAAATACCCATCCAATTTCAATATTTATGGTTCAATTGGAAAAACAGATTTCGGAATTCTTTGGTGGATGAGCTGGTACGCAGCTTTCTGTTTTTGAATCGCAAGTGGTGCGAAGCTCTGCTTTGCGTCTGTCATAATTTTCATCGGAATGAATTTTTTCGATGACGAAAATTGCTTTTTTTATCTCGAAGAAATCTAACAAGCGGTTATCTGATTTCTTGCCACGTTCCATTTAGCTGTGTAAATTCTAGTTTCACTCATGCAGGGTCTAAAATGGGATAATTCAATATTGTGATTGAGTGTCAATGAACGAAGTGAAGTATTTTTGGGTGACATGAACTTTACGGAAAGCAAATTAGGCGTCACTGATAATCTGGAATTTAGATGTTATATGTTTTGTAAAATTAGTATTTTGGACGAAAAGTTGCTCAAAATAAATGTTCACAAATACACAATTATTATATAATTCCATTGCGTATCAAAATTTTCATTATAAAAGATCTATAAAACATTATGCGAAATATCTGAATCAGCTTTGAAATGCTTCAGCTACTGTCACATAGTGCTTCACGCCTATGTTAGTTACTCATTATTAATTACTATAATTGGTGCGAATTAGACTTAAATATCAATGCCATTATATGTCAATGACAAAGTGTTAAACTCAAACTTACTTAATGCAAACAATCAATTAGAAGGTAATTGAATCATTAATTGAGAGAGGGAGCCATAACAATAAAGCAGCGAAAAGATAGTAATTAAAAGATTAATCCTCACTCTTTTAAATCAAACAGCTTAGACTCAAGAGAAAGGGGTAGACATCACGAAGCACATCCCTGAGTCGAAGATATTGAGCCTAGACCGCGCATCCCTTTATTACTCTCAAGCACAATTCCTCATTTCCAATCATTAATTATCATAGCAAGACACGCTATATAACATGGTGACTATGAGTGGGATGATGTTACCAACCTTTCAAGACAAGCTGAAGCTGATTACAAAGTGAGAGCGAAAACAAGACGACATCCAAAACAAGACGACTTCAATACGCCACAAGCTAAAACAAGATCACGGCAGTAACTGGCTCAAACAGCAGAAAAGCGGGGCAAAAACAGAAACTGACTACAGCCAGTGAGAGACGACAGCAAGGGGCAAAAGGAAACTTCAACTGTTTTGTGTTGATGACAACTACTATACTTCTCCAGGAAAGTGATACAAGTACAAAAACAGTTAGTTAAAACTTAAACTTAAAACTCTCGGTGCTTCAATTAAAATTGATGAGTGCTCATTTGAAACCATTCATATGAAATCATCCATGAGAACCGCCTGAAAACCTATCCAGTGTTTAAAGTCTAACCAAATTTCAAAAAAAAAATGGTGGAATAATATTAAAGCCGCAAGAAAAGTTAATTTAAAAAGTAGAGAGTTCAAAATATAGCAACAAGAGTTAATTAACTCCTTTTCGTAACTACTCATGGTACGAGTTATCTATATATTTTCTCAGAGACGATAATTACGTCCTTAAAAATCAAGTACCCACTAGGCATTAATTATTTCCACTATAAAATAGCGACTGATTCATCTGATATCATTGTTAATCAGACTTGACAATCATATAACTGTGATAAGATGGCGCACGCTCAAATCTCAGTCGAACCATTTGGTGGAAGCGATAACGAAGATTTCGCCCAATTCGAACAGCTCTTCCAAGGATACGTTGGAGTTGCGGGAATCGCAAATGCTCAGCAAGCGAATTTTCTACAATTGCACCTGCGAGATAGCGCTCTGCGATTCTACCAGACACTGTCAGCACTAACAAGAATCGACGTACCTCTTAGTCTAGCGGCACTACGCGACCATTTTTGCAACCCTCAATTGCAAGAGGTCCACGTTCTAACACTTGAACAATCAAAGTTTGATATCAAGCGAGACTCACCAGAGAATTTCCTGGTAAACCTCACAAAAAAGGCACAACGAGCCTACCCGACACCGGATCTACCTGTCGTTGCCCCACTCGATGCGGCACTAGAAGGCGCGGCAGCCGATGCAGATGCAGCGCGTTTCCATGGAGAGACGGCGCAACGCCAAGAACGACTTGACGCAGAAAATGATCATAGGAACAACCAGATTAAACGTCTTTTTATAAAAGGCATGCCCAACTGGCTCCGTTCGAAGTTGATGGAACAACCAGCTGCGACAACAGTACAAAAATTTTGCAACCTGGCACGCAAACAAATGACAATTAGAGACGTTTGTCGTAATGAGGATTACCCAGAAGATAGTTTCAATGAAATTGGAGATACAGTTTCTCACAACCTAATCAGTGCGTTGTCAAAACTAACAACAGCCCGGGAACAAATCGAGAAACAACTCAACGAAGTCCGTAGTGAGCTATCGGATCAGAGAAAAATGATCCAGTCACGACCACAAGGTGACAACGGAAAAACCCAGCAGAGCTCTCAACTGAATAGCCAAAACACTGGTGGGAATAATAATCAAACCCAACAACAACAAAATCACGGAATTAATGCACAAAGCCAAGGGACTGGACAAGGCCCAAACCAGGACAATACATCTGGCCCTAATCAATGGAATGGATATCAACGGAATGGACAACAGAGATACAATCAAAGAAGGGGTAGATTTGGTAAAGAAAAAAAGAACGGACAGCAGAGAAATGATGGGGGATACGGAAACCAAGGTTTCCCTGGTTTCCAAAATATGCAGTACCTCCCACAAATGTTCCAGTTTCACCCACAGATATCTGGAATTCAACCGAACCCACAGTTCCAACAAAGCCAGAACTATCCTCATACACAACAGAATGTCCAATTCTCTCCGAACCAGATGTACCCTCAACAACACCAACAGCAACAAGCGACAGCCACGCAGCCACAACAGAACAACCCGTTTGCCCAACAAGCCTCACAACCAATGATGCAGCAGATGCACACCCAAAATCCTAGTACATCAGCAGTACGCACTGGATCAAAGTTCTGTGACCACTGCGGGAAGTTTGGCCATACTATCAGCCAATGTTGGCACAAACCCGAGCCACAGGGACAGCAGCAACAGAATTTCCCGTTCCAAATGGAACCAAAAAACTAATTCAGCCACAAAGTCAGTCAGTCAATTCATCTAAATCACAAAAATCACGTAAATCGCGAAAATCACGCAAATCAAATATTCAAGAGGTACAAGACGATGAAATTATTGATCTGTACGCAGTCATCCCAACCGAAGGAACAGTGCTAACTTATATGAAAATCAGATTAGCGCCAAGCCTTCAAAGAAGAGTACTGATTGACACAGGAGCATGTGCAAACGTAATTTCGAAACAAACATTCGATGAAATTAAAAACGAAAAAACACTATTCGCACCCTATAAAACGGCAAAATCAAACCTCAAGCAAGTGCGAATGGCAGGAGGCCAACTGGTGTCAATTGAAACTGAAGTAACCATTGAATTTCATATGGCAGATATGAACTTTACGGAAACGTTCCCAGTGCTGAATTCAGCGAATTCAACGATCCTGGGAAACCCTTTCTTTAAAAAACACCATATACATGTCTGCTCAAAATACAATCTACTTCTTTTTCCAGATTTGACACTCCAAATCAACGAAATTAAACCCGCCAATGCACCTAGACGCACCAACCGAGAGAAAAAATTTCCTCTTGTTCTCACCACGAAACAAATAATTGCACCTCATCAAACAGTCATAATCGAGTGCCAATTACAAGATATCCCGACTGACATGGAAAAAAACGACAGGAATCGTAGTCCCATCACAGGAACTCGAAGAAAAATGCGAATTAGCAGTAACCTCATCAATAAATGAAGTTAACAAACAAAATATCGTCTATGTCACTGCATTTAACATGACAAAACATAACTTAACGTTGCCTTTTAAAACCGAAATCGGAAAATTTTCGATACTCACGCTAACCGAATACGAAAATTTAATACAGATCGAGCCGCAAACTTTGGCATTAGCGAAAATGAACCAGCCGGATAATGTCGAACTCGGAATGAACGAAATAATCTCGCAAAAAACAAGCCCTTCTTTAGGATCAGAACAAAAACCACCACCTGAATACGAGAAATTTTGGTTCCCGACGCCCGAAACGTGCCCTAACCCGGAATCACTTCCCAGTATCCAAAGGGAAATTTACGACCAAATCCTCTACTTTCAAGGTCTTGAGAAAATTGAACCAAATAATAACATTCATGACCGGATGACCTTTTTGAGTATTTTTCAGTGGGAGAATTCAGTGTTGACAAATGACCAAAGGTCAGAAGTAGAACATTTGCTGATCGAATATGCGGATATATTTGCCAAACACAGATTTGACGTGGGTTATAATTCCGACCTAAAGATCAAGCTGACACCCGAACATCAACGCCCACTGTACACTCAAGGACCACCTACGCCCATCCAACTAAGGAATGAACTGACGGTTGAATTAGCTCTGATGCACTACTTTGGACTTATAACAACACTGTCACATTCTAAATACAGTAGTCCGTTGTTTGCACATAGAAAGCCATCTGGAAAATTGCGGATGTTGATTGACCTCCGGCGTATCAACCATTCAATCAAAACGGACTATATAAATAGCAATTTTCCAATATCAAACATTACCGATGCATCAAACCATTTTGCCGGAAAGAGTTTGTTTACTAAATTGGACTGCTCACAAGCATACCATTGTGTGCAAATGGCAGATGACCTTTCGGTCCAACTTTTGGCATTTAACTTCGGGTCGCGGACGTACGCCTACAAATGCCTAGCCCAAGGCCTAAGTAAATCTGTCACGGGATTCAGCTCATTCATCCGCCACTACCTCGATCCATGCCTAGCAGCCGACTTGTGCACACAATTCATGGATGATATAGGAAGTGCGGTGAATAATTATGAGGAACTAATACCCACTTTAAAGAAAATATTCGAATGCATCCGAAAATCAGGCTTAAAACTTTCACCTAAGAAATGCGAAATAGGAACACAAAGAATGAAATTCCTAGGAAATGTAGTAACACCACAAGGAGTTACGCCAGAGGAAGCAAAAATTTCCGCATTTCTAAGCAAAATAAAAATGCCAAGAACCGTGAAACAAGTAAAGCGACTCATTGGGTTTGTACAGTTTTTTAGAAACTACATGCCGAGTCTTGGCGAAAAACTAATACCTTTCTATAAGCTGCTGAAAAAGCAAATCGATTTCGAAATAATGGAAGATCACTATAAAAACCTTGAAACTCTAAAAGCAGACTTGATACAAGCGACCACGTTGACACTCAGACTACCCAAGCCAGGGCTGCAGTATGTCATACTTTTCGATGCCAGCTACCACGGCACCGGATTTGTTCTGATGGTCGAAGACTACGTAAAAAACGAGAAAAACGAAGAAGTGAAGACGTACGCACCCGTCTCGTTCGGCTCTCGGCTGTTTAACACAGCACAGCTAAAATTCTCAATCTATTACAAAGAATTTTTAGCATTGTATTTTGCGCTGGATCACTTTTCGCACTACATTTGGGGATCTGCCAAACCCGTGATAGTATTAACAGACAATCGAAGCCTCACTCAATTTTTTCAAGCAAAAACAATACCCCCATCAGTGTGGAATTTCCTCGATAGAGTATGTCTTTCAACATCATCATCGCACACATTCCAGGAACGGCCAACTACGCTGTCGATTTCTTGTCCAGGATGCAAACGGACCCCTCCGCATCCCTTTCCCTCAAACTGACTGACAAAATACCAGTCAGGGAAATTTATATTGACTCGACAGCACGAATTCCTGACGCATCGCTAAACCTGATCGCGGAGGCATTTCCCGAAAGAGAACAAGTCGACGAAGCTCTGACTGCAGACCTGCAAAGATTAGGACTTTACCAAGCGTACCTCGATACACAAATCTCCCGCGATAATAAGGGCACACTCGAGCCTAAATCACTTGTACAACTTAAGAGGCCCATGATAAACGGGATAGAATACCCAGATCCGGCAGAAACTCACATAGAATTAGATTCCAAAAACGAGCCCATTGACAGGAAAAAGGAACAAGATCAGGACTCCGACATCGAAGAAGTTAAAAAGTGGATGAAAGAAAACAAAATACCGGATTTGACGTATGCTAACAGCCGACTAAAGAAGTACGCCAAGCAATTTAATAGGCTAGTCATTGAAGATGAAGTTCTTCTACGCAATTTCTATGATGATACTGGCAAAATCAAACATAAACAGTTCTGTGTACCAAAACACCTGTGGAACGAAACCATATATAGAGTCCATAATTCGATGACAGGAGGACATATTGGCATGACACGAACCACAGAAGAATTCAGAAAGAGATTCTACTTTCCAGGATTCTCGGAGTATTTGGTCAATACAGTCAAAAACTGTTTAACATGTCCGCAGCTTAAGAATGCGTCAAGTAAACATCAAACAACGCCACTTCAACCACTTTCATCACTACAATCATACCCAGGTGACATGATGCAAATCGATATTGTCGGACCACTGAAGTCACCAGTCTACAAGTTCGTCTCAACTGGAATTGATGTTTTTTCCAAATACTTGTTCGCAGCACCGATGACAAACGCAAGTGCAGACACTCTCGCAAGAGAACTGACAAAGATGTTCTTCACACACAGCTACGTACAAAAAAATATACTCTCGGACCTGGGAAGTGTATTCACGTCCAAGTTAATTCACGAACTCACAGGCCTCCTAGACATCCAAATCGATCATGCAACGCTGAAACACCCACAAACCATAGGACTAGTAAAAAGATCCCATGGGGCCTTGAAAAGAATTCTCAAACTCAATACTGACGCTCAATGGACAGATTGGCAACGTTACGTACCCCTTGGGACCTTCATACATAACACCTCATATTACTCGTCAATCGGATGTTGCCCTAGCACCATCTTTCAGATTTTCGACCAAAGCATTGGAAATTGCTACAGCTGACGCCGACTTTGTAACCGCGCTACAAGACGCGATGCTCGAAAAATTCAGGGAGACAAAAGACAACATCGTGTCATCATACCACAGATACCGAGGATACTACGACCAGAAAGCATTAGCCCAGCCGCTAGTCCTTCACTCGTTTTGCCTACTCCTCAACCCTCTTCTGACAAATCAGTCTGATAACAGGAATAAATCACTCCAAGTATGGCTCCCCCTATACAGAGTAGAAAAGGTGCTAACAAACAGCAATTATATAGTAAGGAAAGTCGGAACCAACCACACGCAGTGTGTCCACAGAATACGTCTCCGATCGATTCAACCACAGCACCAACCAGAAGACGTTGACCCAATAGACACAACTCAATTCGTGGTGGACCCGTCACTCAGCAAGTACCGCAGTGAGCCGGGACTATTTGACGACTACCTACCTAGACTGCTTGAGGATGTCCAACCACACCCCAACTGCGAAATCCCACAAGCAGCCCCGACGACCATCCGATTATCAATACCATTAGGAGGAGCCCTAGCACCAGCGCTGCCACCACCAGCCCCTGCAGTAGCGATGGCACCGATACCCCCAGCACCACCACCAGCACCACCACCACGTGAGCCACCAGCAACAATGCTACCTCCACGACCGCCAACCCCACCTGACAAAGAACGGGATCCAGTTAATCCGCCACGGCCTGAACAACAGGACGTACCCCTCGGAAAAGATCACATGGACGGAGCGGGAGCGGAAGAACCAGGTGAAATTGCACAAGGACGCGACGACAATGCCGAAGAACAACACGTACAAGAACCACCGCGAACAAAACGCAAAGCAGCAGCCATAGCACGTGACAGGATTTATGGACAAGCGCGATTCAGCAACGACGTACAATACCACCCGATACCACCTCGGGAGATGCAGCCTCAAAAGTATGGTCTGCGAACAGTAGATGGACACGAAATCGCTCCGGTCACCTTTAGCCCAAGATCTACACGGAAAGAAAAGCAGGCAAAAATACGACTGCAAGCAGCTAAGGCAAATGAATCCTTCCCTCCAAGAGAACAAAAGAAGAGTATAATAAAAAACAGCCTTGCACGCGCAAAACAGGCAGTGAGGCCCAACGATGAAGCCGGAAGCAGCAAAGATTCAATGAATACAATTCAAGAACCAAATATCATATTTGGCACAGGAAATCTGTTGCATTTCCCTGGCCCAATAGCCCATTGCGTCTCGAATGACTTCCAGATGAGCGCAGGAATAGCACAGCAGATCTGCGAGGCCTACCCAACTCTACAGCCCACGCTGAAGTCGATCGAAACACCACAAGTCGGAGCTTCAGTATCAATGAATATTCCTTCTCAAAACAAATCAATATTCAATCTAGTGACCAAATCGCAATATTTCAAAAAACCTTCCTATTATGATCTTACACGCAGCCTCCGCTGCATGAAGAAACAATTAATCGAGTAAGGGATATCACAAATAGCGATTCCCAAGATAGGCTGCGGACTTGATAAATTGCGAGAAAACTCAGTTTTTAACATCATCTACGACGTTTTCCGAAAAAGCGACATTAAAGTCTTCGTATATGTCTAACACAGAATTTTTTGGGCTCAGCGATCATTATACCCCCCATGAGGAACCTGCACGAAGCCGGCTCACTAGCAGACGTCAACTTCCTGGAGATCTCAAAAAATGCACGAAAACCCCATGTATTAACATTAGGGATAACACGTTTTTTTGATCCCTCAAAAATTTTATGAAAGAACCACCCAAACTTTCACCGGTTATCATCATTGCAGCACCTTACGGACACGTGCACAAAGCCGGCTCACTAGCAGAAGTCAACTTCCTGGAGATCTCAAAAAATGCACGAAAACCCCATGTATTAACATTAGGGATAACACGTGCGTCATTTTCCCTACGAGAGTACAGCCTTGAAGAGCTTAACACCCCCAAACGGGAAGATCATGCAGGCTGTAAAATTTGTCTGATAACATTAGACTGTGGGACTCAGTTGATCATTAAATATATAAAAATCAGGCCGGATCTCACTAGCTGTGACAAACTTCCAGCAAAACGGATTACCGTGAACTTGCCGGACCCATGTCGCATCTTCTTTCAGAATTGCCAGACTTAACAGAACTCCCGTATTATGAATCAAAAACAGATGCCGGAGTTAAATTGCTGCGGGAAGTAAAAGCGAAACTGATAGACAGCCCTCACCTGACAAAAACAGACCAGCTAAATGACATTGCAAAGCCGATCGCCCATCACATGAGATTACTGAAACCCACCCTAGTGGATAAAATGGAACAGTATGTGCCACTAAAAATCTCTCTGACGTTAACACTGACAGTCTTCATTGGAAACCTGCTTTTACACGCTTTAGCCATATACCTCTACCACCGGTTTGCCATCTTCAGAAGATTGACTCCGAAGTTTCTGAAAGGGCAGGATGGAACCATCGCACTTCGACCGGTGCTCTCAGTAGCAGTATCTGACAGGAAGGCCTTCCAAAAGGAGGGGTCCAAGCTTCGTGAGAAATACATGGTACTAACACAAGCAGAACTGAATGCCTTTCAAACGCCAACCAACCGATCAAGACTAACCTCAGCCTGCTCCTCAATGGGGAACATCAGCAGAACACAAGAATCACAGGTTGTCTTGAACGAAACGAGCTTTAACGAAAGAGGAAGAGAGGAGAGCTTAAGCCAAATTTGACCAGATACTGGCAGTCATTGAACTCACATTCATAAATCACCCATAAGACTGACTACGTGGCCAAATTAACTTTGACATCGGATTGTCTCACTTCCTATCAGAGACTTGACTTGTCTTGTTTATACCTAAATCCTTTTAATCATGTATATATTCTGAACAGTTAGGGGCATGCATTTGCGTATATCTGAGTCCTACTATAACTGTGTTCAACATGTTGAATGTACTTAATTTAGTTCAGAGATTAATAACATTTTGTGTCAATCAATGACTTATAACTATAGCCTTTATATTGAAAAGTACAAATCAATTGCTTCTCTACGCATATTACGAATCTAATTAATGCAGTGCCATATTACACCCGGTGCGTGCTAACTCAGGTTCTCCCTTGGTTATTAGCCGCCAGGGAACAATCAACAGGTGTGTAAGTGTCACATAGTGCTTCACGCCTATGTTAGTTACTCATTATTAATTACCATAATTGGTGCGAATTAGACTTAAATATCAATGCCATTATATGTCAATGACAAAGTGTTAAACTCAAATTTACTTAATGCAAACGATCAATTAGAAGGTAATTGAATCATTAATTGAGAGAGGGAGCCATAACAATAAAGCAGCGAAAAGATAGTAATTAAAAGATTAATCCTCACTCTTTTAAATCAAACAGCTTAGACTCAAGAGAAGGGGGTAGACATCACGAAGCACATCCCTGAGTCGAAGATATTGAGCCTAGACCGCGCATCCCTTTATTACTCTCAAACACAATTCCTCATTTCCAATCATTAATTATCATAGCAAGACACGCTATATAACAGCTACACAATTGCGACATGTGAAAATTTGATTTGCAATCAAGAATGCGCAAAAGAAAATTTATTGTAGTCCAAAGACAAATTTCAGGCGCAATGACAACTCAATAACGTCTAATTTTTCAAAATTGTGGTTTTGTATCGATGTCTAAGTTCATTTTTTGGGTCACGTCTCACTTGCTAATCTAGTTTCCTGGGAACCGTTTTTTTATTTAGGTCGCGTTTATTGGATGTTTTTTTTTAAAAAAAGGTCATCAATGTCTATTTGCATTTTATGGGGGTGTGATTTCTGTTGTTTTAGTGCAATTTAAAGGCTATCAAAAAGTTCGAAGGCAGCAAAAAATTGTAATTGATTTAATTTTTGAAAGTGCATTTTCAATTCTAAATGTTGCATTCGAATAAAAAACCACTTGAGATGCCCAGTTTTTCCAATATGCTTATTTTTATGATAAAAAAGTGTCGGTTATAAAAGATCTTGATATTAAAGAGCTTAAACCTATTTTTTTTTTCAAAAACCTGAAAGTTAACAAATTTTCAAAAAGTCTTTTAAGTTTCATTGAGTTCGTTGACACTTTTAGTTAGTTTTATTGACTTGAACGGGGTTTGTTTTCAGAAACATGAAAAGTTACAAATGTTCAAAAAGTCTTTTTTCAGTTTCATTGAATTCGTTGACACTTTTCGTCTAGTTTTTTGACCATTTGTTGTCCGTGGGCTACAATTATTGAATTCCGCCGATTTGAAAAGCTGCAATATTTTCTAAAAAGACGCTTTGACTTTTTTTACGAAACCTCTCTGATTTTGTATGTTGCTATTGAAGTTATTTTTTTCCTTGAACGTGTTCGAATCAAATTGCACTAGTTTAGATAATTACTCAAAAGTAGGTTTTGATATTAATTTGAAATCATAGTTCGGATTTTTGGATATAAGTTGAGGTGTAGCTTCATGCTTTTTTACTCCGAATAAGATACTCAAAGGTGAAAAACTCCGAGGCGAAAAATTAATTTTTTTTTCTGAATTTTTCCCTATAACTTAGACAACATGCTCATATTTTCTTGCTTTTCTTAAAATATATTTTGATTAACTCTTGTATCGTACGTTGAGGGATATTTTAAATCACTTTTTTGCATCACTTTTGAATCACTTACGTTCTACTCGGAATCTAAGCCTCTAAATTTTCTTTAAGATAACCGCCCCTCATCTAACACAATCTTCTTCATATATAACATAGTCACTTTCCCTCCATTTCACCCTTCTTCTTGGTACACCAACACACACATACTTACCTTCCTGCTGTCCTTGGTTTTGGTCCTAATATGGAAATAATGTGATAGTGAAAAAACGTGTGGTGTGGTGGGGGTGAATGTGTATGAGGGGAAAGATGGATGTGGGGGTGAACATGGGAAAAAGGGGGTGAATGAGGTGGGTGTAAGTAGGTCAATGAAGACCAAGAAACTCGAAAATCTACAAAATCTTCTTTTTTTTGTTCTCTTATAAAAGTAGTAGCTTGTTACCTGTTTTATAGAAAATAAAATAACAATTTTGTAATACAAGTAAAAAGTATTGTATGTTGAGCTAATAAAGCTTACAAATTTTTGATATAGTGAACTGTGGAAATTTCAAGCCCACTTAAAAAATGATTATATTGCATTAGAGTCTAATATGATCAATTCAGATTTTTTATTTGATACAGCCAAAAAAGTTCTGAATTAGTCGATCCTTATCCAAGGAGGTCCATGAAGGGATAGTGCTAAATCAAGAAAATGAAGACTTGGAGGTTTTTGGACTTTTTGTGTCAATGAGCGCAGTGAAGACCTTTTCATAACTTGTGATGAATCTTTTGATGTTTTTACAAAGAATATTGTGACCTTTTTTGATGTTTTTTGCGGAATATTCTGACCATTTTTTTCTGAAAATTAAGTTTTTTTAAATCTTATTTTAAAATCCATTTACCACTGAAACAGCTCATTTTTTTACCCCACTCGATGATTTGCAAAAATCTTTTAAGTTTTTTTTTCATTGAGTGAGAAGATCTCCTCTAGATTGTAGATCTTTGTTGCTACGCAATTGGTTAGAACAGAAGTTCTCATAAAATCTGCTGAAAGTTTCTATATAAATTTATGAAAAAAATCTGTGGCAGCTTAAAACTTTAGTATGCAATTTTTTTTATGTAGATTTGAAGTTCCACGTTTAATTTTTTATGATGAATCAAAAAGTAAAAAATAACTTTTAGTTTCCTTCATAGCGAAAGAAAAAAATTTTTGCTACTACTTTTCCAAGCCAAGTCGCAAATAAAAACGCTCATTTGGTGTCCTTTTTGCTTTGACAACAGCGTTGGAAATTTCAGTTTTTGTTTTCTGCTTTAGCTAGTGGTTGCCTATCGCTGAGCGATCGTGGTGCAAATGCGAATAGGGGAGAATCGTAATCCACATGTAGGAAGTTCGACTCCGGAACAGTAAAAAAAACTTTCAAGGTTTATTTCAACATTTTCAAGGATTTATTGGTTGCTAGTGTTTGAACTTTGAGAAATGACCGTATTTAGAATGACTGTAATTTATCAAAAAAGTGTTTCGGTTTACGTTTTTGGGCTCTTCTTTAAAAAGCTGGGAGAGAAAAACATTTTATGGAAAAGTCGACATTCAGGGTAGTCAAATTAATAGACTTCTCTTTAAATTATAACTCTCTGCTCAGTAAATCGAAAAACTGATTTCTGTTTTACCGTTACTATTACGTTTATCATGCTTGTTCCTATTATACTCTTTCATTTATTTTTTTCTATAAGTTAGAATAACGAAAGTATCTAACAGATTTCCACTTCCGCCTTGCTAACTTAGACAATCAATTCTGCGGCCTCCTCAAATGCTCATGACTCTTCAAAGGCGAATGTCCGGTTTTCGCCAGCAGTGGAGAGTTATCGAAATATTTTTAGTTTTCTTGGTCGACCTAATTGAATTTGATGCGTTTTGAAACACTTAACCAGAAGGCCTTAATTAGCCTCAAAATGTTACCCATTGTTTAGAAAAACTATAATTTCTTGTTTGTTTTAGCAAATGCAAGTGGTGATGTTGCAGACGAAGGACCATGGGACGTTCTACGAGGGGGACTCCTACCTGCTGCTACACACCGAGAAGACAGGACCCAATTCATTCAGCTATAACATACACTTCTGGCTCGGAAAATACACCTCACAGGTAAATGCTAATCATCCCCTCCCCTCTCATATACACACAAACGCACCATACAAGTATTGAAAAAAGCGGCAGAAAACGAGGTCTTTTCGGTTATACTCCAAATGGCCAGCTACAATTTTACAGACAATAACAGGCTCTGATTTACCATGGAAAACTACTGAAAATTGATGTATCTCAAGCAGCAGTGCTCTTAAGTTGATGTCATTTTTAGGAATTGGGTTTATCAATTTTCAATTCTAGTAAACATTTTCTTAAGAATGTTACAACTGATCTAAAATTAGTCAATTATTGGATTATTGCTTGTTTACTAACAGTTAATTCGTCCAAAAATGAAGTGATGACATTCGGAAATTTCAATTCCTTGGAAATATCTGTCTATGAACTTTTAGAGAAAAAAAATATGTAAGTTTTTGATTGTGGTGTTAAGTTGACGGTTTATGTGGTGGTATTTAACCGGACACAGCGAACATTAGAAAATTCAAACGCGTTTTTCTCCAGGTGGGTTGGTTAAGATTAGGCAAAACTTGAAGAGAACGAAAGAGAAGAGTTTCACCAGAACTATAATAGTGCAAATTTGTTCGAATTCTCAACCAAAATTTTGCCCAAAAAATGGATAGTTTTGGCTTTTTTGATTAATGAAAAATTACTCTGAATCTAGAAAAACTAATTGATCAGAAAATTATATCTCTATAAATCTGCATGAGAATATACTTTTTGTGGATAGCCAAAAGGATCATTTTATTATATAAAAATCAAATATTTTGCTGAAAAGCAAAATTCAAACGTTTTACAATTGAAATTAGGCTTCTTTGAAATTAGGATTTACGTTGAGTCTTCTTTTGATAAAAATTTCTCATCAATCAATTTGGTAGTTTCAGCGTAATTCTTGAATAATTAAACAAGCCCCATTGAAACATTTTTGGGATAAAATATTGGTTCAGAATTTTGGGGAAAAATTCACCTTGTTTAATTTGAGAATTTCTAAGCAACTTTTGTTCTCTTTACTTTTTGTCTAATCCTTACTCAATTTGAGAACAACGCTTTTGTCCGGATCATTTAAATCAGCACTGAATGAATCTTTATCCATGGTTGTACATCCTTCACTCGGCTAGCAAAAATTGGAAGGACTAGCAAAAGTCGAATAGTTGAGCAAAACTGTTGGATCTATTCCAGAATAATTAGGCGTTTTTGCTTTTTTTTATAAATAATTTTAATTAATTTTAATAAACTAAAAAATGAATTTTAAAATAACTAATGTGAAAACATAATTCACTAAACTGTGCTTCCGTCATGTCTATCAAAACAAGAGCTAAACTAGAGGACAATGTTAGCTCATATTGAGGTCTTGTCGATTATGATAATTGGTGTGTATATTATTGTTCCCACTCTTTTCGAAAAAAATGACGGAATATTTGTGGTTTTTTCTCAAGATAATTTTGGACTTTTAAACTAGCAATTTTCAGACGGGATTTAAAAAAAATTATTTGTAAGATATTGTTGTATTGAGCTCAAATTTAAAAAGATTTGATGGGGGTTTAAAGATTGCCAAATGGAATACTTGATACTTAGAAATCGTTTCAGATTGGATTAAGACATGCTCTTTGATCTATTTAATTTTTGTTAAGTGAAAAATATATCACTTTGTTTTTGCTTTATACATAGCGGTGTGGGAGATGATTTAAAAAAACGCCTGAAAATTTTTTTAAAAGTTTTTTCCGTTTTTGAAATTTTCGTCAACTGTTTTTGTTCAAACTACCCATAGCAACTAAAATGCAATCGGAACGGAATATTCAGGGATTCGCCCCGATACGAGAAATTTTGTTGTATGTGTATATTTGGTTATTCGGTTTAGTTCCAATCTAAAGATGGGTCATTTAATGTCAGTAAAATTAATAATGACACTCATCACTGGCAAGTGCATCGACCAATTGGTACAATAACCCAGTCTCGTCATGAATTTCATGCTTTCAACAATATTCATTAATTGATATCAAATGCTATAGAAGCTGTTCAAATCGCTCATTTTGGTATTTTCGGATATTTCGGAAAATCAAATTGGTCGACCTAAAAAAAAGGTTGACAAAATGTTTATTTTTTTTCGAGACCCCCTCCTAAAAAAATTTATTTCTGCGCACGCCACTGGCGACAATTCATACTTAATTGGAGAAGTTTTTTGTCAAAATTTTTCGAGCAGTGCCCAAAAGCGGCATTCTGGTATGGTTCTTAAAATAACGGCCGCGCAAGTCTTTTTATAATGTTTTTTTTTTGGATCGCTGCATCAATTTGTTAGACCTGGAAAAAATAGGCGAAATTCCCCCACCGACAGAATTCTCTATCCTCTCCTAGTCAGATGTATCTGCTTACTGTAAAGTATGAAATGAAAAATGTCTGCTTGCTGGCCGCACGCCTTGAAAAGGACAGCCTATAAAAAATCGTATCTACCTTTTTGTTAACGTGCTTTTTATGTACTTCAGTTTTTATAGGATGAGTCAGGAGTTGCAGCGTACAAGACTGTGGAGTTGGACGAGGTCCTAAATGGAAATGCAGTCCAGTACAGAGAGTGTCAAGGTCACGAGAGTGCAAAGTTCACATCCTACTTCAAAAAGGTACAGCAATAGCAACTTTCTTTGGATCCACTTAACAATTACCCGCTTCAAGAAAAGGGTTAGTCGAACTTTCGGCCAATCAGATTGCAGCAAAAATTGAATTATAGCAGGGGTAGTCGGTTACTGTGCAAGTATCACATAATGTTCCGACCAGTCTAAAAAGAAACACACAAAAAAAAGTTTTTTTTTTTCAAGTTAGTGTCGTTTTTTTCTGCGTGATGTGATAAAAAAAGATCTGAACAAATGAATAGAACTCAGGCGTATTCGACAGTCATAGTTGTAAAGTAGGCCGATTGGAAAACAGTTTCTGTAGAAAAATGACTAAGAAACGAAAAACAAAAAAAAGTTAAAGAATTTTTTTTTGATTGGCGCTAAAAAATCAAAAACTAACTTTACTCGGTTAAAACCAAGTTTTCACGGCTTAAATAAGCTATTGTACGCTCGCTTTATTGGCTCGAAATTAGACCAAAAATCAAACACTTCAAACCTGTATTATTCGACACTGAGAAAATTGTTTTAAGACTTTTCAATGTCGTTCGAATCACGACTGAAGGGGCTTTTATTTGATGTTATTCGACCCATTCCGATGATTGTTTGTGGTACCTAAAAACACGTCCAAATACAAAGTTCCTCCCCATGTTTCAAATGGTCGGAACAAATAGAATGCTCTAGTGCTAATTTACTGCTTTTATTAAAAGGGGTGGCAATTCTTCAGTAGATACTATAGGGGGATTGCTAAGTAGATCCCTTTCTGTTAATATGCTATATGAAACTCCCTAGGAGGAGTAACCCGAAAATCTTCCCCGAACCCAATGCAGGTTGAGAATGATTTCTTTGACTTATTTTTATCAAGTTATTTGCCACTAAGAATAGAGTGTTTCTCAGCACACTCAACTGGAATTTAGTTGCAGACGAAAATGTTTGTTAAGTAAGTATCCAAGATTGACTGGGTATCATCTTGGTCTAGAAGCAAATAATAGAAAACAAGGCTTTTAAACGCGCATTATTTAACCCTAGCCATCAGTTTTCAAACACACATCTAATTGTACAAAAAACGGCCACAGATAATTGATGTATCTTCCTTAATGTTTCTAAAGCATAGACGTGGTAGAAAGTTTTTTTGTTACGCTTGCGATTAGCAAGCGTTATCAAATTGGAACATAGACTTTTTTCGGGTTAACAAGTAGTTTAACAAAATCATTTGAATCATTTTACCTTTGCTTCATATGAAATCAAAAGTCTGACGTTAATTCATTACACTTTATCTGTTGGTAATGAAGTTGCTTTTAAAATCTAATGTCCAGTGTTCGAGTCCTCGCCGGATCTTTTTTTTCAGTGTCTGAAATTGAAATTTGTTCTGGGAAGAACCGATTAGTCGGATTTTAGTTTGTCGGCTTAGTTGCCACCCCACATTTTTTTGCGCATTAATCAATTTTCTATGTAGTCTCAAGTGTCGTTGATTAACTTCTGTAGTTCTCTAAAACTACTATACCTAAGGTGTTTGTTTGCTGTTTTTTTTTGTTTTTTTTTTTGCTTAGAAAGTTTATTCGGCCTAAATGATTTCGGCTCTTGTTTTGTCGAAAACAAAGAATTATAATTAATGTTTTCAATATATCAGGTTTTTAATAAATCAGGCTGGAAGTAAAAAAAGTTAAAAGTTCAATCTGTTTTTCTGAGATTGGATTGTTCGTATTTCCAAAAAATGGTTGATTTTCTATGACAACTGTTTCCTTAGATATTTTTGTTTTCGGATCAATTGGCATCTAACCACGTTTTGTTGGCTTAGTGGACACTCGGAAAATACTTAAAACTTCTCAACTGTGGTGGTTGTGTTTCTGGTCTGTTTTTCTGCGATTGAATTTTTCGTGACCATTTAGTAGCTTGCAATGGTTCGCTTTCGTTGTATCAAATAGTTCGACCATCTAAGATAGTGTTGAAAAAAATTAAGCTGAAAATCTCAGCTTTTCCACCCCACTCCCCCCCCCCTTACATTACTCAATTAGCCTTCATAATACATAAAACAACTTTTATAGAGTTGCGAGCTTGAGTTGAACCTCTTTTTTTGTAAATATTTTGATGTCAAGTTTGTAATGAGGCGTGTTTTTTTGCTGGAATTCAATTTATTTTTATCAATATTCAAATAGAAAATTTGAACGGTGGGGGGTGTAGCGGCAAAAAGCCAAAGTATCATATATTTAAGATGATTGTTTTTCCAGGGAATAACTTATCGTCCGGGCGGGACGAAGTCCGGCTTCCGCAACGTGGACGGACTGAAGGTGGTGACGCGTCTGCTGCACGTGAAGGGGAAGAGGAGGGTGCGAATGAGTGAGGTGCCCCCTCGGTGGGGTTCGTTCAACAGTGGGGATGTCTTCATTCTGGACCACGGGGCTGATGTGTTCGTCTGGAATGGACAGAAGAGCAACAGGATGGAAAGACTGCAGGTAGTTCTAAGTTCATTGATGAACTCGTAGATAAACTCGGCACAAAAAATAATAAAAAACAACTTTTGTCGAAATTTTTGTTTGTAATTCATAAAAATTGTTTTTTTCGCGCGTCGAGTTATGTGTTCTTATTGAAGAAACGTAACCCGTAT